>NC_088342.1:18877500-19110000 GCF_036884655.1 Musa acuminata AAA Group
GTGTTTGCACTCCTTGCGTTGAGTTAGTTACTGTGATTCACCTTCTCAATGCCATCGAACTTTTGGAATGCAGGAAGTTTTCACCCCAACTTGGAGTAATTCTCTCATAGGTTTGGTCGCCTCTGGGATTGTATCGTCTTTTTCATCAACCCTGTCGCTTACTCCCCTGAGTAGCGAAGGTACAACACCACGTACTGCCTGCTTCGTTCCTTGGTTATGCACTCTTGCATGACCCGAAGTCCTTCACTTTCGGCTATCTTGATGAGAAGCTCATTGATACCGGTCTTACAAAGTTCCTCGGCCTCTACCCTTCAGCCTTGTCTCGGTACCTGGAGATTACCTCTGCATGCTCCATCTCCTCGGCCCCTTTCACGACCAAGCACTCTCCCTCCATGAGAGCAAGGGATCAATAATTTTCACGGAAGTCCCACCTCTGCGGTACCATGGCGTTGCTATGCCCATGGCCCTACTATCCGTCGCCTCGCATCTGCATTCCTTTTCTTCACGATCAGCAGATATGTCTTCGTGGCACTCCTCTGAGTCCACCTACATTCTAACTGATGCTTGATTTTAGGTAGCTAAGTCCCTCTGGACTCGTCGTCGCTTTCTCGCCCCTTTCGACCCCCTGCTTCAACATCTCTGTGTTCTCCAAGCAGTTTCCTTTGGTCGATGGAAAGACAGACTGCAACTCCCATGTATGGCCTCTACCATCGCATTATAGGTTTGCACCGATTCTGTTCTCCTTAGCTTCCTTGGTAGCAACGTTCGCTTACTCGACCTTATCCTCTAACTTGTCGGGCTCCCTTAAGCGAATATGAACTCTGGAGCAGTCCAACTCTCCAGCTGCTTCGATCATACCTCTGCATGATCAAGTCCCTCCCATGGAACTCACTGATACTTGCATTCGAACTTTTCCCTTGGTGGAACCCAGCCCCCATATGCTGATGACCAAGGTTTTCATCCGATGTAAAATTCGATGCACGCATGGAAGATCCGCCTCTGCGGTACCATGACCTTCAGTCCTTGAATCCATAGCTCTTCTTGCCGTCGTGTTGTTCACCGAAGTGGAGCTTCCAATAGCTCCCGATCATACCTTCGTATGATTTAGTCCCTCACGGGACTAGATTGTGTGTATCGCATTGCCACGAACTGTTCCACCACGATCCGCTGCACCATGTCGCCTCCTGGTGACATCTCTATTGTATTTTGATCCTTGTGGGATGAACTCGAATTGTGAACCTTCCATGTGTGGCCTCTGCCAATACATCGCAGGGTCTCTTCCACCTTCGATTTTGTTCGCTCCTTTGGCAATCGACCTTCATCCACCCACTCTTGGGTCACACTTAGATGAAGCATCGCTCTAGGACAGTCCATTGCCTAGTAGCTCCCGAAGTCCACCGACTTCACTGTAATTTGTGCATCATTGTCTGGATCCTGGGCCTTTGCCCCTACCAGCACAATCTCCGTTGCGCACCGCTTCCTTCATGACAACTTGAATGGCAACACTGTGGCATATTCTTCAAGAGCACCCGCCTGTGAGTCCTCTTGCCCCATGCTAAGGCCTTCTGAACCCAATTTCACCTTCGCAAATTGAGTCGCCTTAGTTCCTCCATCAAATGCTTCTCTGAGATAAGGTGCATGTGCCCAGAAACTCCTTTCGTCTTTGGCACCAAGCAAGATGAGTTCACTTCGTCAGAATGAAGGACCCATGGAACAACATAATTCTACTCTTGCCTCTACAAGAGTTCATGTCCTTGACCTCTGTCTAAGGAAAGCACTGTGCCTCCGCTCCATGTTCCAACTTCTATGCTGGCTCCCTTCATGCGGCTTGGGTACTTCGCCAAGTTACACTCCAGTTGCTCCGCTCCTCGTTTTTGCATTGAGTTGATGGTGGCCCTCGCGCTCACCATTCCACGGGTCAGCCCTCCCTTGAGTTCGATCTCGATATCGACTCCAAGTATGCCTTCATTTGAGTTGCTTTGGGTCGCTCCCCCACTTGATCTCGCAATGCATCCACCAATGTATTCTCTCGAGCGAGATCATGCGACGACTCTTTGTCGCTTTCTCAGTCCATTGAGCTTCGTGGAGTTGTTGTTTGTCGAGGTACTCCTCAACTTGTGAGGTCCGTCCCATATGATTCTCCCTCTAGAGAGCCGGGACTTATCCTTCCTGGATAACTGTCCCATTGGAGCAACATCTCTCTTCGTTTCGGAGACCACCATCCCTTTGGACTACTCCGATCTGCTGAACAAACTGTGCATTTTTCTGTCTCCTGCAAATGCACTTGCTAGATTGCAACTCCACGTCAATACACCCCCCGCTGCACCACTCAAGGCCTAGCAACATGCTGAACTTGTTGCACACTTCAGCCTCCTACGGACGTATCCTTCACATGCTGAAGAGAAAGTTTCAATGCTCCATGACGCCGAGTTTCGGTCGCCTTGGGATGGCCACGAACATTTTATCATCCGCATACAAGTCCATGCATGAGTACCAAATTCTTCGAGTTAGCAATTCCCCTCACCTCTGTGAGCTTTGCAAAACTCTTTTGGTCGTTGAGCAACTCATTCCACCTTGCATGGTCTCATCCTTTACCAAGCGCCTCGCTTGCCTTGAGCACCATCAAGTATGGTTGTCAACGTTGAGCCGTAGCTCAAACTCAACCATCCCAACCTTTGTATGCTCCGCATTCTTCCAAGCTTGCCTGTTCTCGTGGTGCCTTTTGCGCGAAGGGTTGGCCATTCCTCTGAATGCCAATGTCAGATGCCCGCTCCTCCGAGCGACTCCTTTTCCCTACATCTCCATGCCCGTTTTCCCCCAAACGGTCGCGCGTGTGCTGACTGCCCTCAACGCAGCCCCGCTAGGTCCCCCACGTTTGCATGTTAAGTGTTTCTATGAGTGCTTGTCCCGCTCTGATACCATTTGTCACGGACTTAGCTGGTTTTGCCTAAGTCGTGCGGCACCCTTGCGTGTCCCTCCGCAAAGGTCAACCACCCCGAAGCCTTCCATTGTCCCTTAGGACCAACAAAAGAGAGAACGGGTTAGAGAGAACGCCTTAATCGGGATCCACAAGCAAACATCTCTGAAAAACACTTCATAGACAATGCAAATTACAAACAGACTTTACAAGCTCTGAACAGTTGCACAACAAAGGGTAAAATGGTCAATTACAGACCAAAAATCTCTCGCACGTGTCCACATGACACAACCTTTATTTACAAGCCTAAAGAGGCCACCAACCCAACTAAAATGGGACTATTAAGCCTTCGGCCGTTCCTCTACATGCTGTACAAGGCATGAAAATACCAAAAGACACGGACATACATAAGCATTACATCAAACATCTTGTTTAGAAGTTTGTCCGTGACAGAGCGGCAGCGGTTGCGAGCAGCGACAGCAGCGAGCAACGGGCGCGGGAGCAGCAACGAGCAAGGTTAGGGTTGGGCAGCGATAGCTGATATCGGTTTTAGTTGGTTCGATTGAACCAACGAATCACCGGAGACCGAACCTGACCAAAAATCCTGGTTCGGTCGCCTGGTTTAACCCAGGCGCTCGCTCGAAGCGCCCAGCCCCTAGGCTCGGGCGAGCGCCCAGGCGGCGCCTCTTTGAAGCGCGCCTCCTGGAAGTTTAGCGAGGCGCTCGGGCCTTGCCTCGCCTCGTCCGAGCGCCCAGCCCCTAGGCTCGGGCGAGCGCCCAGGCGGCGCCTCTTTGAAGCGCGCCTCCTGGAAGTTTAGCGAGGCGCTCGGGCCTTGCCTCGCCTCGTCCGAGCGCCTTTTTAAATCACTGATATAAACAAAAGAAAAAAAGAAGTAATTTGCTAAAGTTAAAAATAATAAAGATGTTCAATCCAAAAAAATGTTAATCTAACTTAAAAGCTAATCTTTTAGTTTTAGCAAAAGAGATTTCCCACAAAATTTATTGATGGTATTCGTTTTTGCTGTTGTAGCTCATGTTTATGATTATCAGAAGGCAGCAAAGCTGTAAAATCAACATAGATTTCTTTTTAAAAAATAAACTTTTTACATTTACATTTATGCTAGATGTTCAATTGAATGATTGTTACAAAAATCATGCTACATTGCAATCATGCAGGTTGTTCAATTAAAAAGTATGAGTACAAAAATCATGATGTGATCGTTAAAAAAGGTAAAAGAAAGAGAACAATTTTTAATTTTTCTTAGTTCTTTTCTGTGTTGATATAGGATCAAGGAAGTAGTTAGGAGAGGGCTGTAACCTCTGCTACCTTGAAGAACATTCTGATTGCTCACAGTAGCTGCTTCTTGAATGTTAAATTATACAAGAAAAGAAATTAACAAGACAATATAGAATGAGTTTCTGTTGTGAAGGAGATTATCACAGACCATGGTACTTTTTCTGCATTTATCCTGTATGATTGACTAATATTACTAATAAAGTTGGATGAATATTACTAATCTGTGTCAATCTATCAGACTACCATGTTTACCCTCTAATATTTTGTTGTTCATCTAAGTTGTCTTTGATGAACTGCTAATTGGTCTTTATGAAAAGGCAACATTTCTATAAAAGTTAGAGTCAAAGTAGTCCTTTTGGGTTTTTGGCCAATAAATACAAGTGGTGGGTCAAAGTGTATAATGCTTTGCACATGAATTACAAAAGGAGGATCAGATCGTAGGATGGAATGTGGTTTATACCATGGTGTTAAATATTAACCCATTATTAGTTTAAACAAATTGTTGGTCTAGTTTGGAAATAGTGTATAGGGTGATATATCAAACTCTACTTAATATCTGAAAATAGTCACAACAAATTAAATCAATGGGTGTCAAATTTTATGGTTTGTTATTGGTGCTTGACGCCAACCGATAAATACAGATTGATAGGCATGGTTCACTTTAACAGTCCGTACCGATGTACCGATTAGTTGTTGGTGTGGTACATACTAAGCTATACCGAGTCATACCAAACATGTCGACACATGGTATATGGGGGCATATTGATGTACTACCCATATTGGTCCCTTGTTGGATTGGTACATGTTGTTGAGTGGTATGGAGAACCTTGTTGATAGGTATTTAGGGGTCTCACCAATATTCAAAACCATTTGCTCATACTGTGGGTTTCAGATGTTGGACAAAGAATTTATTACGGACTAGTTTCAAGCAGGGTTCTCAATTTTGATGTGTACTGCCCGGTACGGGTGGTATGTATCGGTCCGAGAGGATATCGGTACACGGACCATCCTCTACTGGGCAGTACCAGTGTTTTGACTTTACCGAGGCGTACTGATAGATATCGCCTCGGATTTCGACCGTTACCGAGGCATATCGATCGGTATGCCCTGGTGTGGTAGTTGAAGGTATTTTTAAGGTTTTAGGGTATACCATTGGTACGCCCTAGCGTACCGACGGTATATACATGTATGTATCGTACCGAGCAGAGCTCAGTATGCTGATACGGACTAGTATTCAAAACCCTGGTTTTGAGTCCATTGTACTTGTAAATATAACATATTTCACCACTCGAGCATTTGTCATAAATCAAGAATTTCTTCTTCTACCAATATGTAGCAAACTTTACAAGCCCTTTATAGACATTCCACGTACAAAATAGTAAGGAAAGTAAAGGAAGAAAAATAACAAAAAGAAATCTATTACATCTTTCATGTTGCTGATTGATGCTGAAAGATCTAATTTTATTCAAGCTCCTATGTATTTTGAAGTCCTCATTCCTGGTCGATACTTGATTGGAGAAATTATCTTCCTCAATTGCAATGATTTTATTGGAGATTAGTTTTCATTTTATCCAAAGATATTAAATTAGTCACCATCAACCATATTGGTTCAGGATCTAATTAGAAATTGCAATGTAAGAAATTTTCTTTTCTTCCTGATGGATAACTGTAGATTTAGAATTGAATGCATCTCCGATACAAGATGACTATTGCCTATAAAAACCTATAATTTTGACATTTCGCAAAATTATTCTATATGCAATAAATTTCAAACTGTTATGATAGTGCATAAAGAATAACGAAACATGAAAGATAAACTAACTTGAGACATAACATTAAACTAACTTGAGAGATAACATCAACTTTGTTGATATACATCAACTTTGTTGATATACATCAACAATGATGCCATTCTCTTTGCAAATTCCTTCATTTTATCTCAAATATTAAATTTATCATTTTAAATATATAGTGATTTTGCCAAAAATTAAAAAGGCATGAAGGAGTTGATCTCCATAGGTCATAAGGTATGAAGCGGGGTTTTTAATTTTGAATGATATCGCTTGTACTGGGTAGTACATATCGGTCCGCTAGCAGATCGGTACGCGGGATGCCCACTACCGGGCGGTATCGCAGATAGGGGCTGTTTCCATCTCGTTATTATCTGAAATCGGTCGGTGACAGTCGAAGGAGGAAGAGAGAAGAAAAGGGAGAACTTGGAGATCTGACGTCACTATCTCTTGACGATCCCGATTCGTCACTACCCTCCCTCGCAGGATGTTGCAGATGATATGTCGCCTCCTCCTCGTTTGAGGCGACGATGCCTCGGTGTTGTCGGTGACTTCTCCTCATCTACGCGGGGAGAAGAAGCCTCGGTAGCGTCATCGAGGCTTTGCGAGGAGAAGAAAACGAGCAGAAGAAAGAAGATATCGTTTCTTCTCCCCACGCGGGCAGAAGAAATGAGGCAATGTTGGCGACTTCTCGTAGGGAGAAGAAACTGCCTAGGCTTCGAGGGGAGAAGAAACCGAGCAGAAGAAACCGTTTCTTCTCCCCATGCGGGCAGAAGTAACGAGGCGACGTCACCTCTCTTTTTATTTTTGAACTTTTTTATTATATATATATATATATATATACACACTTGAATGTACCGCTTGGTATACTCGTATCGTTCTATATCGAGCTGAACTCGATACTTCGGTACGGTACGAAATTACGAACCTTGGTATGAAGTGATGGTTAAATTTAGGTGAAATGAGTGGAAATAGAAGTTCAATAGAAAAAAAAAAAGATAACATGAGGGGGTTGGGGTTAGTTGGAGTAGAAAAAAGAGAGGGAAGACGGAAAAAAAAAAGAAGAAAAAGGAGAAAAATGAAGAGAAACAAAGGGCTCTCAGATATGGGAAAATGTGATAGGTTACTGCCAAAAGAAAGGTGAGATAGGAAAGTGGGTACACTAGTTTGCTGATTGGCCACATTCATTTAATCTATCAGGAAAGAAAACATGATTTTGGAGTTTAAAAATCTCCCCTTTCTTTTGAATTCTGTTTTTTGAGTGTCTGAAATATACATTCTAATAGTAAAATATGAAAACAGAGTTTGATGTATTTGAGACAGATATTTAGAAAAACTGTCTTGAAAAAGCTACAAAAAGTCATTGTACACGTTTCTTATAGTTAGTTATAGCATGCAAGCAACCGACTAAGAGTTTCCATCATAGGTGTAACAGCCATTGAATTCATGAGTAGTCAGAAAGGTTTCACAAGAACAAATAAGTCATGTTAATGATTAATGTTTCCCACTGTGAGATCTAATTTTTCAAATCTCAATGAAGCAATGTTCTCAATGGCGGCGAAAAGGTCCATGTAGTCGATCGACTCGATCCCAAATATTTGAGACTTTAGTTTTATTGTTGTTGACTATGAGATCTAAACTCTTTCATTTGCTTTCTTAGTTGGTCAAACAGTTAATTCATCATTCAACTATTATTATGATTTTAGTTTAGAAGTAAATATAGGACTTTCTTGGTGAGTATCATAATAGAAACCTTCAATCACACAATTTCAAATTAAATGGAGTCAGATATATATTTTTCTTTATATACTGCTATCTGACATGAATTATGAATTTTTAACATCCTCTTTAAGTTTCATTGTATCTACAATAAGTCATCAATTCATCATATGCAATTCTTTAATAAACTTACAACTAATCAGATTAATGAAATTATTAACTAAGCAAAACCTTATTAAAATATTGCATATCAATGTTGTTTTGATAAACTCTATGGTCCATTAGAAATGTTGTTTTGCATATTTGGAATTTGTTGGACTTGATGGATGTATGTAACCTTTCCCATGTGTATAGGTAGGGAAATGAAGTGGCCAACTGGTTGGCCAGATATGCTAGGGAGTCTCAGTCATTTATATTTTGGAGATGGGAGTGGCCCTCTTGGCTGAGTTTTTTCTTACACTCCGATACTACGGGTGTCTTTTGTAATGCTTTAATATAGCTAATTTAATCTGCCGGGTTTGAAAAAAAAAAGAGATTGCATATCAAGATTATAATGCAGCTCCCAATTTCTAGACTAGGTTTGTTACCATTTTTTGCCATAATTGGTGCCGAAATGCGAAAAAACATCTCAAATTCTTAACATTACTGAGCTTCTTATTTCCCCAACTACCTAATAAATTGTTTATTGCTGGATTGATCTTGCTATGTGTACAATTACTTTCTAGTTTGTATTTTTTTTTCTTTTTTCCTTTATTTTATGCATTGCCATTTTATTATATTAAAGGAAAGAGCTCCCAAGTTCCACAGTTCCTCCTTGAAGAGAATATCGAACCCATATTATGTACACAACCTAGAAGATTTGCAGTCGTGGCAATAGCTAGAATGATAGCTCAAGCTCGTAACTGTGAAGTTGGAAGTGAGGTTGGATATCACATAGGCCATTCAAATGTCTCCGACATCAGTTCGACTAGGTACTCAATCTTTCCTTGACATGTATTAGCACTAATTACATTGCAATGATAAATAATACTGTGATCATGTACCAAAAGATAATCTGTTCTGCCAAAACCTTTGACCTGTGTTCTAAGTCATCCTTATTGATAAGAAAATGCAAATAGCTCATGTTTAATGTGGACAAGAACTTACATATGTGCTACTTTTTCTTGTTTGGTTTCTAAATTCTTTAATGATATGACTTTTCTGATTTGTATTACTTTCATCATGAACTTAACCATTTCGCAAAGGTTGCTATATTACATTGTCAGCCTGTGTTTTTTTTTTCGCTTGGTGTTAAATTCTAAGATGCTTTACTTTTTCTTTAACTATCATGTGACAGATCAAAAATTGTTTTCAAGACTGCTGGTGTTGTATTGGAACAAATGCGTGATAAGGGATTGACTGCCCTAAAATATAAAGTTATAATTCTTGATGAAGTGCATGAACGGTCGGTGGAATCAGATCTTCTTCTTGCCTGTGTGAAGCAACTTATGATGAAAAACAATGATATGAGGTTAGGACCATGTGCTGCTTTTTCTTTTCTCCAACTATCATATTATAGCCTATACTAAATATGCAAGGATTGTTCTGCTAGTTGGCTTGAGCCACACAATGGAATATGTCCAGTACATGGCCATACCAATTTTTGCTCTCTGCCAGATGGCAGTTGTATGTTTATTGACATGATACAGTACATTCCATTTTGGGAGGCACTTTATGCCTTGAAACCACAATCCTTGGTTAGATGATGATAATTTTTTTTCAAAAGCATATCTGGTTGAATTTTACACTATGGATTCTTTTGTCTAGAACATTCAACTACTGTGATTAGAACATTATGCTTTTAACCATTTAATTTTGGTATCTCTCCTATCGATAATATTTCTGATACTATTTTGTTTACATGTAGGGTTGTTTTGATGTCTGCCACAGCTGATATTACAAGATACAAGGATTACTTCAAAGACCTTGGTAGGGATGAAAGAGTGGAAGTGATCGCAATTCCTAATGCCCCACAGCATAGCATCTTTCAGAGAAAGGTTCTATATCTTGATCAGGTACTTTACATTTCTATCATTTTGTCTTATTTATGTTGGTTTAACAATTGATTATTGGTTTGGAGTTATTATATAATTGCTTAGCGGACAGGCAAAATTTCTAAATCTCATTTGGAAGAATAAGTGACATTCATGATCCATATAGTTAAAGATGCTGATTGTGCTTGAGGATGTCAAAGTGTCATTCTTAGATTCTTTCTTGCCTTAGAAATTACCATTTTTTAGCTCATGATTGTGATTTCACATTTAAATGACCAGGAGATTTACGACTTCTGGAAGGTCTCCTGAGATATGGCCAACAATTTACTGCTTAAATTAGTAGACAAGTCTTGTGGTAGCAAATACCTACTTTGTGATAGCTCCAACAGTGATACTTGGTTCTTCCAGCCAACAAAAAACAATAGAGGGTGATAGCGATAGTTGTTGTCCCTCTTGTTTAGTGGATTACCCATTATATGGTGCAATGGAAATTTCTTTGAAGGTAGCATATATGGCATGTGTTGTTGCAGTCTGTAGGATCTAGGAACTTGCCTTGACTACTGAAAAATAATTCTATGTGGTATTTGTTGATCGATTTGGTTCACCTAATTCTTTTAGTGATTTTCTAGATATGATGGCCTAGAAATGGCCTTGACTACTGCTACAGTGCTCGGCACGCCTGAATATATCGCTCGGTACACCTGGGTGTACCGAGCGGTATACCGTACCGTATCGGTACCGAGCCCAGGTCGAAACTCCGGTACGGTACGGTATTGCGAACCTTGCATGAAATTGTCCCTCAAATGCAGAAGCGACAGTCTTTGTCACTTAGATCAACTAATGATCATTTTTTACAAAAAATACTAACTCAAATCAATTGAAATTGTAACCTAAATCAGTAATTTTTTTTATTAAACTGAAATTTCTTTAACAAAAAAGAAAACCCAGAGCTCGAAGCCTTGGCAATGCAGGGTTTGCAAAGGTTCAATGAACGCAAGCTGACCTCTATAAATAATTAAAAAACAGAAATAATTAAGATAAGCATATACTGAGTTATTGTTACAATTCCACAAATTTGAAAAGTATTGACATGCCTTGCGCCACTGAAACCTTTGATAGATCACAAACTTGTCATAAACAAGCCTATCTATTTAAGAACTTGTGCCATGAGGACTTAATGGTGCTAATTAATGCTCTTAAAGAGCTCGCAATGATCTTTACTATAAATCCCTTGTACATGCTCGAAACTGATCTTCGATATAAAAGAACAATTTAGTAGGTAAATCAACCCTGAAAGTTTTCCAAGAGTTTGCTACCTCACTAAGATCTGATGTTTAAAGACCCATGCACAACAGGTTTCTTGAGAGGTGACACCACTCCTGAAAATTTTCAAGAGCAACTGCCACATCCTAGGTATCGTCATTTATATGAACTTTATATGCTTGGGAACATAAAACTTATTTGTATAGTGATTTGTTCATGACAAGGTTTGAAATATCGTACCGTACCGACGTTTCGATATTCGCTCGGTATGGTACGATACTGTATACCGAGCGGTATACCGTTCGGTATATCGCTCGATATATATGTATATATACATGTATATATACACATGTATATATATACATGTATATATACATATATATACATATATATACATATATATACATATATATATACATATATACATATATATATACATATATATATAATTTGGTGACGTCGCCTCTGTCTTCCCCCTCTTCCCCAGTGGGGTGACGTCGCCTCGTTTATATATATATATATATATATATATATATATATATATATAATATTTATATATAAAATATTTTTATAAAAGGCGACGTCCTGTCGCCTTTATATATATATATATATATATATATATATATATATTTCCTTTTTCGGCGACGTTGCTGAGGCGATGCGATGTCACCTTAAAAAAAAATGTATTATATATATATATATATATATATATATATTTATATTTATATACCGTTCGGTAACGAGTGGTCCGTGTACCGGTCAGCTGACGGACCGGTACGTACCGCCCGTATCGGGCGGTATTATTCGAAACTGTATACCTTGGTTCTTGACAACAAAGACATGCTTATTTGGTCTTAAGGTTTTTGATTAATTGTCAAAAATCTTTATGGTCAAACTAGTTGACATTCTTAATATATCTTGGATTAAGGGTTCAATACCTTAATGGCGACGATGACAATAATTGTAAGTCACTATGTCATGAATATTTGTTGTTGGTTACATGAATCTTTTATTACCATTGATTTATATAGAAAACCATATCTTTAGTTAAATTTAGAGTGTTTAAATATATATGTGAAGTTTTGAGTAGTCTTCTTGGGTCTTCCCTTACCTCTCCTCATATATATCATTAATAGTAATTGGTTCCTCTTCTATGTACATCTATAGGTCTCCTTAACATATGCCCAAATGATTTTTAATTTTTTTCTCATTTTATTATTTATTTATATTACAACTTATTATTCACGAAAGACTATGTTTTTTCTTATTTTATATAATAACTGACACATTCATCCCAATATTCTTATATGATGATATAAAATTTGTGTATATGTTACTTATTAATAGTTTAATTCTCAAATCCATAAAACATCGTTGGTTTGACAATTGTCTTATAAAATTTTTATTTCAATGATACAAAGTTTTTTGCTTGTGGGAACTTTTTGTCTGTCCAATTTTTCTGTATCTTTAGATTTGGTGAAAACCAAGGACATTATATCAGTAAAAGTTATCTGAATCTCATAAAATTTCTTGGTGAAAACTTGAAATACAAATTAAGGTGAGCCTTTGATATGCTCCATTTAGTATGTAGCCTTTTGATCAAGATTGAGATGTGACAAGTTGACTTTTGAATTCTTTTTTACTATTTTTCTGTAGTGAAAGTGTTAATCTCTCTTGGTTAATGCCAACATGTAGATCCATTTGATTTCTATGTTGTAATTTTCTTGCAATTGTTTCTTGCTTTAATATGACTAGTCATAAATGCTTCTATAACACACAAAAGGTCAGTCATCTAGAGCATCGGTAATAAACCACATGAATGTATAATGTGCATCTACTATATTGGATCATATTTATTCTTCATATTCTTTTGGGTTTTTTCAATAAAGTCTATATAGACCTTATAGCTGCAGTTGCACTTAGTTGTAGGTTGTTATATATTCAGCTCAATTTGAGTGCAGCTTGCATCTGAACATTTCTTCTTTAAAACATGCCGTATTTGAGAAAAAAATGAAGCAAATATGCCTACCAGGTTGCGGTACTTCTGGGAATGGATTCAGATTCATTGTCATCATATTGCAATCCAGGGCAGATCCCTTCTTCCAATGCAAACATGAAACCTGAAGTACATGCGCTTATTCACAAGTTGGTATTGCATATCCATGAAAGTGAACCAGACATTGAAAGGAGCATATTGGTTTTTCTTCCAACATACTATTCCCTGGAGCAGCAATGGATACTTTTAAGGCCTCTTAGTTTGTTATTCAAAGTACATATTCTTCACCGAAGTGTTGATACTAATCAAGCACTATTGGCAATGAGAGTTTGCAAGTCTCACCGCAAGGTACTCCACAAAAATCAATTCCTTATTGCTTAGAATTTATATTTCTGTCTTGTAATGTTTAATGTATACCTCATCTCCATGTTGATGGGTAAGAGTGGACTACTAGTTTTTTATTAAAAAAAAAAGTTAATGCCAATGGATCGATGTGAGTTAACAACAAAGGCACATGCATGTAGTTGGTATTAAAGCATTAGATGTACAGTCACAACAAAGGCCTTCTAGTGCCGGTTATAAGTTACAAGGATTATAACAACAATATAGTGTGGGTATTATCTTGTCGGACTGATACATACATACTGACTGGAACCGATGTATCGACACATGACACATTGGTATATGTTGAAGGAGAATGAAAAGATAAAGGAAGAAGAGGAGTTGGAGAAAAAAGAGAAGGCAATGGAGGAAGTGATATGGAATGATCTAGTTGAGTTCAAGTCAAACTCTAATTCGACTTAACCGGAGTTCAAGTCGAACTCTAAATCGATACTGATTCAATCGAACCAAGTTCAAGCTTAAATCCGAGCTCAAAGACCAGATCAAACACAACGTAAATCTCATTCGAGTAAATTGAGTTCCAGTCTAAGTCCGATTTAGCTCATTCAGAGTTCGAGTTGAACTCTAATTAAATCTCAATCCTGTTTAACCCAAATCGAGCTCGATTCCAAGCCCAAAAGACAGATTTGATCAACTCCAACCTGCAGCAAACTCAATCCAAGTCTCACTCGGATTGGGAGAGGAGTAGGCAACCAAATTGAGGAAGAGAATTGTGGCGTCGGCCCTAGCAATGGAGTCCTAACCTAGGTAGGACTTCATCCATAAAAGGACTAGGAAGAGAGTCCTAACCTAGTTAGGACTCCACCCCTATAAGCAATAGGAAGAGGGAGTGAACATTATGAAGAGGGAGTCCTAATCTAACTAGGACTCTATCCCTCCATCTATAAAACAAGGGGATGCTCAACCCCTTTAACTCATCGAATCCAAACTAGACACTCTTCAAGTCCCAGTTGGCCCTAAGCAAAGTCCTAGTCGAAGAGAGAAGAGAGGAGAGAAAAACGAAGAATAAGTTGACAATCATCAACCTTCCTGTAGCAGCACGTTTGTTGCAAATATTCTTCCAAGAAGTTGTTGCTCCCTAGTAGCCTTCCCAAGATCCTTTGACAGTAGCAAGAAGAGGAGAAGATAGAAGAAGAAGAGAAAGAAAAGTGAACTTGTGACAACTCTTAGTAATCTCGAGTCCAACAACTTCTCCAAACAGTAGCATAATAGCTACTGCAACTCTCAGTAAACTATAAAGGAGAGAAAGGGAGAGTTCGGTGACAAGTTTGTAACCCAAATAGTTCGTGTTTGTCGCACGAGAAGTTCGAGCCTTTATCGCTCTAGAAGCCTTTGCTTAGTTCTCTGTTTTAGGTACCTCTATTTTAAAGTAAAGTAGATTGATTTTGCCTTTAGATTTTGTGTTTTCTACAATACAAGATGCATCGTGAATTGCTCATACAGGTCTGCTGTTTTCATATCATCATTCCTCGCTTGTGGATGGTTACCACTAGGCAAAGATACAAAGCATCGGGTGATAAATTACACTAGTTGGAATTTCAACTTCGATCATTGATGAAAAGAGGCCATCCATGATGGAAACGAGCAATCCAACAGTCTTGGTGGACTTCTGCAAAAGATGGAGGTCATGATAGGTTGGTTCCAATCCTAAGCCATCCCAACAACAAGAGACGATGGAGATATACACATCACAACGAAGGAGAAAGGCATCCTCATCAAATTTTGAAATTGGTTTGTTGAAGGCATGTTGTGGCAACAACGACAATGATGTTGTGATATCGATGAAAAAAGTGAGTCTTCGACCCTTTTGAGTTAAGGCTTAGATTGACATATCATCCTATGATGATACGATCAATGCTAAGGTATTAGATGTGTGGCTTGATCAACTTGACACCTATTTTACTCTCTATGGGTACAACAACAACGATGAAGTCGTGCTTGTGTGACTTAAGTTGTTTGGGCATGCTCTAGCATGGTGGAATGTGTAACTCTGATCTTACACCGACGATGAGGTGACTTGGGGTCAGTTTAAAAGGCTCGTCCAATAAGAACTCCATTTGATGGCCTACATCGAAAATTGGTCGAAAATATGACATCACTTGTGCCAAGAATCGAAGCAATCGGTGTAAGATTACACCACCTAGTTCTGACAGCAAGCAGTGGCGCTTCAGATTTCTCTTGACGGCCACTCAATAATCATGAAATATACCATTGGTCTACATGGTTAGACCAACACCAAATTAAGCCTTTTCAAGGTGTTTGACATCTCGGGCCCTGGTGGGACAATCATGGTGATCGAAAGAAAGATTAGATACTACAGCGAGAAGATTGCGGAAGGCCAAGCAAAATTTTGAGTATGGTAAGAATTTATCCTCCTTGAGGAAAAGTGATCTTTTATATGATCATTATAAAATTGTTGTAATCTCAATGAGAAGTGTTGGAAGGTTCATCTAGAACACTTTTCGAAAAGGTGAAAGAAGAATGATCAAAGTTAGCGAATAGCAGTTGCGATCATTGATGACAACTCCATCGACCTTGCATCGGTATCTCATCGTAAGGTCTAAGGTTATATACTCGAGTTCGACTTTTGGTCCAAAAGTTCTAGAACTCTTTACTATAATGATCCAGGTGAAACAAGAGATCATTGGTGATGTTGAATCTATGTTCGACATCGGTTGCCAAACAAACCTCATCTTAGTGAGCTCAGTTCAGAAGCTCGGCCTAGAGACCACCACATCCAAACCCATAATTTCTAGGTTTGCTCCATGAGGATGTGGAGATAAATATTGGTCGATGATGCCATATATGCTTTGCCATCACAAGCCAATACATTGACAAGGTGATGTGCAAAGTGGTGTTGCTTGACATCTATGAAGCCATTTCTTAGTAGCCCCTACCTTTGGGATTGAGATGTTTACTTTTGTCATCAACTCCAAAAAGGTATTAACTCCAGAAGGATGGAAGAAAGTTCCTTGTCACCTAAGATCCGATTGGTTCGACAGATGACTTGATAACCGCGGACTAAACAAAAAAGATGGTGATCACTTGCTAAAAGCACATGACTCTAATTTCTACATAGAGATCAAAATGTTCCTCCAACATGACAAAATGGAGGAGAAACAAAAAGGGGCAGTAGTAAGATTGCAGCCTCGAGAGCTCAAAAAAGAGAAACAAAACCCTTGAGTTGATGGTGAATGATGATGAGAACCATGTCAAGAAGGCACAAAAAGAGAGTATGGTTGGGCATGACGACATTAATCACGACAATGGGCCCAAGCAAAACCCCTAGTTGCTCAAACCAAAATCAAGATTCAATAGGAGCTGAACTACCTAATTGGGGAATCCATGATCTGCGATGAGGAGTTCAAGTTGAACACCAAATCAATCCCAATCCAACCAAACCAAGCTTAAGCTCAAGCTCGAACCTTATCTCAAGGACCAGATCGGACATAGCCTAAGTCTCACTAGAGTTCAGGAGTTTTGATTGAAGTCGAATTCAACTCAAATGAACTTCGAGCCGAATTGCGATTCAATCTCAATTCTGTTGAACCCAACTCGAGCTTAATTCCAAGCTTAGAAATTAGATTTGACCAGCTCCAACCTACAACAGACTCAATTTTGAGTCCTACTTGGATTAGGAGAGTAGACAACCAAATTGAGGAAGAGAGCTAGGGGTGTCGAGCAAGGGAGAAACCTAACTTAGTTAGCACTCCATCTCTAAATGCACTAGGAAGAGAGAGTCCTAACTTAATTAAGACTCTACCTCTACAAGCACTAGGAGAGGGAGGCATAACCCAGTCAGGACTTCATCCCCCAATCTATAAATCAAGGGGGGCATTCAACTCAGTGAATCCAAACTAGAGCCTCCTCAAGTCCTAGTCGGCCTTAGGAGGCAGAGTCCTTGCTGAGGAGAGAAGAGAGGAGAGAAAAGAGAGGGTGAAGTCGGTAATTAGCAGCCTTCTTGTTCTTCTTCCTACCTATTGCAACACCTTTGTTGTGGAGATTCTTCTAAGAAGCTGTCGTCCCTATCAGCCTTCATAGGAGCCTTCGTCTTCTATCGTGAGTGCAACAAGTTCTTTCCCAAACGATGGTAACTTTCGACCATTGCTACAACCCTTGACAACCTCTGAAAGGGAGGTTGATGGCTGAGAAGAAAGGAGGGAAAGGGAGAGTTCGACAAATTTAGCTATTTATGACATTGCTTTGTGCCAGTTAAAACATCACAAATGCTTGCATAAAATTTTTGCACTAGTTCTTTTGTCACTTTGCACATAATAGTTCCTTATGCAAATGAAACAACCTTTTTCCTTGGTCTCAAAAAGGAATTGTTTTGCATTATTATGCGTTCTTATAACTAATTATGATGTTTTTATTTATGAAAGAGGCTAACAACTTGTGATTGTCTTCCACCTACATATGATGTGACTTTGTTCTACAAATAGCATAATTGGTAATTCTAGATCTTTAGGTCTAATATCCTAATTATGTTCTGGATAATTAAAAAAAGCAATTGAACTCTAAAATAAGTTTAGTGGGGACAAAGTTCCATATTTGTCATAAATTTAGCAAATTTTCTTTGGAGTGTCTCGAGATCATCTTTACGTGATGCACATGAAAAATTTTATAAATATTGCTGTATAAAAACTTTTATTTATCAAGTCATCAAGTAGTTCATTGTAATGTTCTTTATTTCCCAAGAGACTAAAATGTTATCCAAAAAACCCCTACAAGAATAAAGGAAAATCTTATAACATCTCGTCAAAGACATTATAAATTCACACTATGCTAATCTTTTATGCAATTCCCACATTGACTAATTAGTTGGCCCTAACTAGCACTTATTATTTTGGATATTAATTATCTTACGATTTTTATGTATAATCCTTGAGGGCAAGCAATTTTGTAATTTTGCAATTTTTAAGATTGCTTCTTAGCAATCTGGGTGACTATGTGATCAAGGACAATCTAGTGAGTTTGAGCCAAACTCCAATTTTGCTCAACTGAAGTTTTAATCGGACTCCAATTCGATCTTGATCAAACCAAAGCAAGATTAAGCCCAATATTGAGCTCAAAAACTAGATTCACATTTCAAGCCTCACTCGAATTCAGCTCAAATTGAGTTCTGATCGAAGTCTAATTCAGCTCAGCTTGGCTAGACTCAAAACTCTGATTCAAATCCAATATGGTTGGACTCAACTTTAGCTCAATTGAATCCAAAGAGGTCAGGTTCGACCAAATTTGTTCCCACTCTAAGTCCTAAAGGCATTAGGACTTCAAGTCCGAAGAAATTAGGACTCTCTGAGTCTTAACCTAGTTAGGACTCCACCCCTCCAATCCTATAAAACTAAGGGATTGCAACCCACTTGAAGATATCCAAGTAGAGCCCGCTCTTGAGTTTCCAGCAGGCCCTAAGCTGAGAAGAGAGGAGAGAAAGAAAGGAGTTTGCAAGTTCAACAATCCTTCTTCCTATCTATGTTCACCTTCCTGTAGTGAACTTTCTTCGAGTTGATGCCAACCTTAATAGCTTCCAAGGAGGCCTTTGGCAGCAACAAGACAAAGAAGAAGAACCTAAGGCAGCCAAGAAGCAATCCCAATCGGCCCTAGTCCTTTAGCTTCTATCAAGAGCAAAAGAGAGAAGAGAGGAGGAATTTTGTAAGGTGTCGCTAGACCTCCAGCGGCTGCCCCTTCTTCCTTAAATTTTAGCAGTCGAAGTCCTTCACATAAACATTGTGTAGTTGTTGTGAGAAGCAAGGTTCGCAATTTCGTACCGTACCGGAGTTTCGACATTAGCTCGGTACGGTGCGATACTGTATACCGAACGGTATACCGCTCGAAGCGATGTTACCTTATGTATGTATATATATATGTATGTATATATATATATATATATATATATATATATATACATATATGTGTACACATATATGCATATATGTGTACACATATATGCATATATGTGTACACATATATGCATATATGTGTACACATATATGCATATATGTGTACACATATATGCATATATGTGTACACATATATACATATATACATACACATATATATCGTTCCGTCCGGTAACGAGCGGTCCGTGTACCGGTCAACTGACTGTCACGAACTTAGCTGGTTTTGCCTAAGTCATGCGGCACCCTTGCGTGTCCGTCCGCAAAGGTCAGCCTCCCCGAAGCCTCCCGTTGTCCCTTAGGACCAACAAAAGAAAGAACGGGTTAGAGAGAACGTCTCAATCGGGATCCACAAGCAAACATCTCTGAAAACACTTCATGAATAATGCAAATTACAAACAGACTTTACAAGCTCTGAACAGTTGCACAACAAAAGGTAAAATGATCAATTACAGATCGAAGATCTCTTACACGTGTCCACATGACACAACCTTTATTTACAAGCCTAAAGAGGCCACCAACCTAACTAAAATAGGACTATTAAGCTTTCGGTTGTCCCTCTACATGCTGTACAAGGCATGAACATACCAAAAGACACGGACATACATAAGTATTACATCAAACATCCTGTTTAGAAGTTTGTCCGTGACATGACGGATTGGTACGTATCGCCCGTACCAGATAGTATTATTCGAAATTGCATACCTTGGTGAGAAGTCCCAAAGCCCTATTGCTTGTGTTCAAACCTCAGGAGGAGGTCCCAATAATAATAAAAGAGGAGACCAAAACCAGCAGTGATCCTCAATCTGTCGAGAGCACCCAAGTGTTGTCCAAAGGCAAGTTGCATTTTAACGCTTTTGTTTAAATCTTTTGTTGCACTTTATTCTATTTAGCCCTTGTAATTTGCACTTTAATTATACGAACAATAGATGTTTTTTTTTTGGTTTTACGCTTGTTCCTTATCGATATCTTTTGCTCGACTAAAACCTTCATCAAAGAGGTGGTATTGAATAGATGAGTCATCAAACCCGAATCCCATATGGATGAGGTGGTATCAGAGCAAGGGTTCCTTGCCTATGGATGGTTACCACTAGACAAGGATACAAAGCCTATAGAGAAGAGCTAGAAGAATTGGAGTTCAAGTCACGCTCGCCAAGAGGAAGGAACATCGATTGGATGGTGGCCAACACCTCGATAGCCTTGGCTGCTCGTACTACTTAAATGGTTGTATTAACCCAACACATGGAGATTGTGATGGGTTGGCCAACCCCAAATAAAGGACGATTAAGCGAAGAACGTTGTAACAAAGGAGAGAGTTATCTCTATTTGAGACGTGTAGTTGTGAAGAAGAAACTACTAAGCAGGACATTATAGCAAGAACTCAGCCCTTTTAAGTCGAGGTTCTCATCAACATACCCTCCAAAGGGAAGCACTCGAAAGCCAAGAATAACACTAGGAGTAGTAAAACCTCATCTTCTTCGAACAAAAATGATTTATTCTATAATCATTGTAAAATTACAAGTCTAGAAGAATTGGAGTTCAAGTCACGCTCGTCAAGAGGAAGGAACATCGATTGGATGGTGGCCAACACCTCGATAGCCTTGGCTGCTCATACTACTTAAATGGTTGTATTAACCCAACACATGGAGATTGTGATGGGTTGGCCAACCCCAAATAAAGGACAATTAAGCGAAGAACGTCGTAACAAAGGAGAGAGTTATCTCTATTTGAGACGTGTAGTTGTGAAGAAGAAACTACTAAGCAGGACATTATAGCAAGAACTCAGCCCTTTTAAGTCGAGGCTCTCATCAACATACCCTCCAAAGGGAAGCACTCGAAAGCCAAGAAGAACACTAGGAGTAGTAAAACCTCATCTTCTTCGAACAAAAATGATTTATTCTACAATCATTGTAAAATTACAAGTCATACATAGGAGAAGTGTTGGATGGTTCACCTCGAATTCTTACCAAGAAGTGGAAGAAGAACAATCAAAGTCAGTCTACAGCAACCATGATCGTAGTAGATGATCATCTCGAACTGGCATTGGTTTCACATTTGGATATGAGTTTATCATTGATTTTTATACCAAAGGTTATAGACCTGAATTCGATCCCCAATTTAGAAGTTCGAGAAGAATTGTTCACTCTCGAGATCTAAGTGAAAGGAAAGGTAATCGATTTGATCATCGACATTGGAAAGCAAAAGAATCTTATCTCAACACTCTTCATCCGAATCCATATCCTCTATGGTGGATCCACAAAGACATCAAGATAAAGATATATTGCAAATACAAATTCAAATTTACGATCACCACCAAGTACATCGACAAAGTGATATACGAGGTGGTGCCTCTCAACATATGTCAAGTCATCTTCGGGAGCTTGTACTCATGGGACTAAGAAGTCATCCACTTTCACCGACCCCATCAATTTATATTTAGGAAGGATGGAAAGAAGTTCATTATCAAGAAGGATAGAAGTGGATGGCCAATCGACTTAATGATGGTCGCCCATGCCAAAAGGATGGTGAACATGTGTCGGAAACTCATGGCTCACTTTGGCATGCAAATAACTTAAGTCTACCTCTAACATGATGAGAGAGAACAAACACAACGGGGTACTATCAACATTGAAGCCTCGAGAAGAAAAAGAAAGTCCTCAAGACAAGTAAATTATGATCGACAACAAGGAGAACCCCATCAAAACAGCGTGCGTAGACAACACAACTAAGCAAGGTGATGTTGATGACATCGACTAACCAAAGCAAAACCTCCAACATACAAATGGAGGGAAAAGCAACCTCAAAGCAAGATTCAACTTGATGTGAGTTGCTTAATCGGGGAGACATGAGAAGGGATGATTTAGCAAAGTTTGAGCCAAACACCAATTCAGCCCAACTAGAGTTCCAGTTGGACTCCAATTTGATCCTAAATAAAACCAAACCAAGACCAAGCCCAATCTTGAGCTCAAAGATCGAATTCAAGTCAGGTTAAATCTTACTCAAATTCGACTCAAATCGAGTTCTAGAAGAAGTCTAATTCAGCTCAACCCGACTTCGACTCGAAACTCATATTCAAATCCAATGTAATTGAACTCAACTCGAGCACAATTAAACTCAAAGAGATCAGGTCAGGTCAGATTAGGTCCAGTTCCAAGTCCTAAGGGCATTAAGACCCTCCAAGCCATAAGGTCATTAGACTCTTAAAGTCCTAAAGGCATAAGGACTCTTCAAGTCCTATCCTAGCTAGGACTCCATCCCTCCAATCCTATAAAACCAAGAGGTTGTAGCTCCCTTGAAGACATGCAAGTTGGGCCCTCTTTTTGAGTTCCTAATGTGCCATAAGCTGAGAAGAGAGGAGAGAAAGAGAGGAAGGAGTTTGCAAGTTCAGCAGCGCTTATTCCTGTCAGTGACCACCTTGCTACATCATCTTTTTCGAGTTGCTGCTAGCCTTAATTACTTTCTAAGAGGCCTTCTGCAGTAGTAAGAAGAAGAAGAAAAACCTAAGGCAGCAAAGAAGCAGTCCAGTCAGCCCTCCAGCTTTTGTTGAGAGCAAGAGAGGAGAAAAGAAGAGAGGATGAATTCTGCAAGGTGTTGCTAGACCTCCAGCTGCAACCCCTTCTTCCTTGAGTTCCAATAGTCGAAGTCCATCCAAACATCGTCTGGTTGTTAGATTTCTTAAAATCCTATTGCTTATTATCCAAACCAAACCTTAAGAGGAGGTTCCACCAGCAATAGAGGAGACCAAAATTGATAGCGATCATCAACTTGCCTAGATGCATCCAGGTGTTGTCCAAAGACAACCTGCATTTTATTGCTTTTTAAGTCTTTTATCATGCTTTATTCCATTGATTGATCCTCGTAGTTGACACTTTAATTTTATAAGTAAAAGAGATTGCTTTCTTTTTTGTTTTATGTTTGTTCCATAGAAATATATTCTCCTCTATCAAAACTTCTATCCGAGTGGGTTCTTCAAACCCAAACCCCATACAGATCACTAAGTTTGAGTTATAGAATGTTAGGACCCTTTTTTTGAGCTTTTGAATAATGTTTATTGAGTCTGTTTAGTCCAGTTGTTTATCGAGTCGGTTTGGTTCAGTTAGAGATAAGTAGAGGGTTATTTAATATTTATTTATTATTAGAGTTCAAGTCCTGATGGATTTTGGGTGGAACTCTATAAATAGGGATGTAACTGCTTCTTTTCAGTTATCTATGAAAAATACTATTCTGTCTTTTGACAAATCCTAGGAGGTCGATCCCCTCGAAGCGATCAAGGAGGTCGATCCCCTCGAAGTGATCATCACCTTTCTCTTCTTTTTTAAGATAAGACTTTAGGGTCTTATCATTTGGTAACAGAAATAGGGTAAATCACCGATTGCCTTTGTTCTCGCAGAGCCACCGTCGATTCCTATTCTCCACTGCAACATCAACCTCGGCCGCTTCAACGCTGCCTCTCCCTTGCTCTACCTCCGCTGCTGTAGTCGTCGGATGCCATCATCGCAGTCTCAACCTCATTATTTAGCGATCGCTTCCGTGAGTCATAATAGTTGCAGTCGTTACCTTCCAGCCCCCGACGCTCTCATCACACGCAGCGATCGAAACACAGGGCAGCAACTCTTCCTCCATCGCAGCCATCGCATCGGCAAGCCCTTGCCGACGCTGCCCCCAAACGCACCACCATCGCTACCTCTCAGCCCTCAGCAGTAGCGATCCCTCCACGCAGTGACTGCAACAAGCATCGTTGCCTCTCACCAGTGCCTCCTTCCGCAGTGTGACAGAGATATAGCAACGCTGCCTTCCATCCGTGTCGTCGCACCCATCGCAACGACGAGCCCTTGGCGGTGCTGCCCTAGCCGCGCCACCATTGCTGCCTCCCAGCCCTCAGCAGTAGCGATCCCTCCACGCAGCGACCACAACAAGCATCGTTGCCTCCTACGCAGCGAACACAGCTACATCCCCACATCCTCGCAGCAACCCTTTATTCCAATAGTGCTACCACCGATTGCATCATAACAATAGCATCGAGTAGGGCAGTGATATATGCCCTAGTCTTGACACCAGAAATAGGAGTTGAGATTACAGATTTGCAGTCTTACAAAATGGCCACCGATAACTTAATGAAAGCACAAATGGAAGCATTGGAAATCAGAATTGAGAACCGACTGCAAGAAACACTTAATGATTTCAAAAAAAGCCTACTAGAGAGCCTCAACAAATTTTAACAAGATGAGAGCTCAAGTTCTGCGTTGCATAGAACTTGAGCTCTCGCTGCGATCGACGAGGGGCTGCGACAACAGAGGAAGTTCTGTTTCTGTAACCGCTACAAGGAGGGGCTACGGCAACCGACGACTGCGGTTACGGTGCCGGCGGTCCTTCTCGCTCGAGCAAGATGGGGACGCGAGGAGAAGAGGTCGCTAGCCGGGTGATCGAGCGGCGGCGATGCGGCTGGGAAAAGTGGTGGTGACGCGGTTGGGAACAAGGGCAATCCGTGAGTTGCCCTGTTTCGGTCGCCGCGAGGAGGGCGACAATCGGTGGCTGCGACCCAAGGGGAGGCTGTAACACCCCTCATTTCCGAATGTTCGTATAAATTTTTGGTGATAATGTAAGCATCTATTTTAATTGACAAAAGAAAGAGTATGAATCAGAGGTAACTTATTTTTAAGATTTGGGAGATCTGTTCAAAAAAAAAAGAAAAAGAAAGAATCTGAGGACCTATATGTAAACCCTAAGGACCTAATCGTGAATATGATAAAAACAAGGACTAAACTGCAAAATGCACCAAATGACAAATTCCACCGCTTAAGCTTTCTCTGCCTTCGTTGTTAAGGAAGCAGAGGAGGCAGCTCGTGGGTGATCAGGGAAAGAAAGAAAGAAAGAAGAAGAAGAAGAAGAAGAAGAAGAAGAAGAAGAAGAAGAGAAAGAAAATTGGGGCTTTTAGGGCTCTTGCTTTAATCTTGTCATTTCGGGTCAAAATTTCCAAAGGCAAGTGTTCTAACCCCATCCTACAGAAGTATTAGACTCTGTTTTTATGTTGATTCAAAATAAATTGGAAGATTTCTGTTTTGAAACTGATATGACTCGTTTTGGACCTAAAACCATGCATTCTGAAATATTTTCGGTAAACTGACCCCTATACACTGCTTCGGCTGTAAGTTTTAGTATAAGATGTGAATTCAGGCAGGAACTATTTTGTTTGTAATTAGACTCTTATGTCTTTCTTTTGACACCGATTTTGTAGATTTTGGACACCGAATACTTACCCAAACATTTTTTTCAAATGAGCCTATAGACGCTGTAAAACAGAGTTCAAGATTTCTGACCTATCGCTACTAAAATGCCTATAACTCCCTGTTGAAAATTCTGAATTGTACCAAACTGATTTTATTTGAAACTAGACTTGAAAATCTTTCTTTTGACATATGGTTTGAAAATTTTGGAATTCAATTGCCTACCCTATCGTCTGTTGAATCCGACCCTGTAAATTCTGCAAAACAGTGATTGTGATTTTGACCTTGTGTTACCAAATCAGAGGTAACTCTGTGTTGGGAGCCCTATTTCATCTGAAATCTGTTCCATCCGAATATAGATTGATATATGGTTCGACCATAGCCTTCTTATGGGTATTGGAGCATAATTGTTATTCTGAAATATTTGTTTGATGTGCCACTGGAATTCTGTCCGAAATCGAGCTTTGGTTGATTTCGCGTATTCTGTTCCATTTCCTTTGGATACTTGAATTCACCTAATCTTCTTATTGGAATTGAGCTGATTATGATTGCTTGGAATCCCTGTACACTCTTGCTTTCATTTCTTTCCTAAAATGAATATTTTTGTGAGAGATTTGTTCCTTGCATCACATTGCTTTTGAAAAGGCACATGTACGTTTGGTTGTTCCGCGTGTGCTTCCGTTATATGCTACTTATTGTTGAAACTGCCTTCTTGTACTCTGGTGTGTGGGATTGTCTGGACCTTTGCCAGAAATGGTAAAGGGTATGCGCTGATTTGCCCGCTTTGTGGGGTCCCGCTTTGTGGGATATTCTGGTATGCGCTTATTTGCCCGCTTTGTGGGATCCCGCTTTGTGGGATATTGCTTAGAGCCTGCGATGCTCTGCCGGCCCCCTTTGACTTCACCTAGACGTGGGTGGATGGAGCTCCCAGACGTGGGAGACTTTTGTCAGGTGGTCATTCAGAAATGGATGAATCACATTCTGACTGAGATCCCACTACACCCTCTATATGTTTGATATGACATCCAGAGTTTTGGTGAGTTATTTCTGTTCGTGCTCTGGATAGTTATGATATGATTGCAACGTCAAGGACGACGTTTGAGCTTCTGTACGACATATGAGTTTGATATGCTCTGAAATGCTTCATTCACTGTTGATTTTGCTTCGTAATGTTCCATATGTCGTTGATGTGATTTGGAACATTTTAAATGCCATTGTTAAGCTCCGATATGTTTCCTTTGTTTCTGATATGCTCCAATTACTCTATGCCCCATCTGTCAGGAACCAAATATGTATGATTAAAAAGGACAATTATGATTCTGCTCCTAATGATATTATGTATACGAAATCGTATATTCTGCTTTGTGTTTGAAAACTGCATCTCTTTGGAAATTGTACTATTTTGATATGGATATGTTAGTCACTTGCTGAGCTCTTTATGCTCACCCCATTTGTTGATAAATTTTTCAGGATAGCGTATCGCTTGCTTAAATGTTAAGAATGGGCTGAGGCAGTGGAAAGTTTAGAAGACGTTGGCCAGAACTTTTGTTAGCATATATGTAGTTGTGTATAAGCTACCTTGCATCTAATGAAATGTGACTATGAATCTAAACCTGTGGATTTTGTGCAAGTTAAAGGATCCCTCATGTATAGGGTTTGGAATGTTAAATTAAATTCGTGTAATGATATGAACTTATGGTAAATCGATGATTGTGGTGACTGCATAGATTTCCCCACTTGTGGATTTATATTGTGGTTTTTATTTTGATGAGTTGAGTTCAGATTGTATAAATTATCGAGTGATGTGTGCTATGTTTATGAATTGCACAGGGTTATGAATTGGTAGATTATAGAAGTGAAATTTTTGATCTGAATGTTTTCTTAGTGACCTCAAATGTGTGTTTGGATCCTGGGTTAGTCGTGACAAAAAAAAAAAATTTTTAAATATCATGGATATTTTTAGGGGTGTGACAGAGGCAGGCGGCGGTGGAGAGGCAGCGGTGGTGGCGCGGCTGGGAGCAGCGTCACCAACGATCGTCGAGGAGGAGAGGTCGAGCGGTTGCGCTGCGACGCAAGGGGAGGCGGGCGGCGGCAGTAGGGCTAGGATGGATGCTGGTAGCGTCGTCTCTTTGTCGGGGAACAGCGGCGGTGATGGTCGCCAGCCAGGAAGCGAGGCGATGGTGGGCGCTGGCCGGAGAGCACCACTACAAGGCAACTCTTTCTTCACCATTGTCGTTGTTTCCCCAGCCAGCGACCTTCGACCACCGCTCGACCTGCTCGCTGCCCCATCTCGTTCAAAAAAAAAAAAAAGAAGAAACACGAGAGGAAGAAGCCGCAGCCACCCCTGCATCCCCTGCTTCCGGCCAGCCCACCCACCGCTGCTGCTCTCCGGCCAGCGCCCACCATCGCCTCGCTTCCTGGCTGGCGACCATCACCGCCGCTGTTCCCCGACAAAGAGACGACGCTACCAGCATCCATCCTAGCCCTACTGCCGCCGCCCGCCTCCCCTTGCGTCGCAGCGCAACCGCTCGACCTCTCCTCCTCGACGATCGTTGGTGACGCTGCTCCCAGCCGCGCCACCACCGCTGCCTCTCCACCGCCGCCTGCCTCTGTCACACCCCTAAAAATATCCATGATATTTAAAAATTTTTTTTTTTTGTCACGACTAACCCAGGATCCAAACACACATTTGAGGTCACTAAGAAAACATTCAGATCAAAAATTTCACTTCTATAATCTACCAATTCATAACCCTGTGCAATTCATAAACATAGCACACATCACTCGATAATTTATACAATCTGAACTCAACTCATCAAAATAAAAACCACAATATAAATCCACAAGTGGGGAAATCTATGCAGTCACCACAATCATCGATTTACCATAAGTTCATATCATTACACGAATTTAATTTAACATTCCAAACCCTATACATGAGGGATCCTTTAACTTGCACAAAATCCACAGGTTTAGATTCATAGTCACATTTCATTAGATGCAAGGTAGCTTATACACAACTACATATATGCTAACAAAAGTTCTGGCCAACGTCTTCTAAACTTTCCACTGCCTCAGCCCATTCTTAACATTTAAGCAAGCGATACGCTATCCTGAAAAATTTATCAACAAATGGGGTGAGCATAAAGAGCTCAGCAAGTGACTAACATATCCATATCAAAATAGTACAATTTCCAAAGAGATGCAGTTTTCAAACACAAAGCAGAATATACGATTTCGTATACATAATATCATTAGGAGCAGAATCATAATTGTCCTTTTTAATCATACATATTTGGTTCCTGACAGATGGGGCATAGAGTAATTGGAGCATATCAGAAACAAAGGAAACATATCGGAGCTTAACAATGGCATTTAAAATGTTCCAAATCACATCAACGACATATGGAACATTACGAAGCAAAATCAACAGTGAATGAAGCATTTCAGAGCATATCAAACTCATATGTCGTACAGAAGCTCAAACGTCGTCCTTGACGTTGCAATCATATCATAACTATCCAGAGCACGAACAGAAATAACTCACCAAAACTCTGGATGTCATATCAAACATATAGAGGGTGTAGTGGGATCTCAGTCAGAATGTGATTCATCCATTTCTGAATGACCACCTGACAAAAGTCTCCCACGTCTGGGAGCTCCATCCACCCACGTCTAGGTGAAGTCAAAGGGGGCCGGCAGAGCATCGCAGGCTCTAAGCAACTCTTTCTTCACCATTGTCGTTGTTTCCCCAGCCAGCGACCTTCGACTTATCTTCCTTTAGGGTCTGATACCAAATGATAAGACCCTAAAGGTCTTATTATTGTCGCTCTGATACCAAATGATAAGACCCTAAAGTTATATTGTAAAAAAGAAGAAGAGAAAGGGGTATGATCACTTTGAGGGGATCGGCTGGAAGGCGACGATGCTCGAGGCGTGGCTGCGATCAAGGAGGGCCGATCCCCTCGAAGCGATCAAGGAGGCCGATCCCCTCGAAGTGATCATCCCCTTTCTCTTCTTCTTTTTTACGATAAGACTTTAGGGTCTTATCATTTGGTATCGGAGTGACGATAAGACCTTCAGGGTCTTATAATTTGGTATCAGAGCAACGATCCTTGGCGCAGCCCGCCGCAGCCTTGCTTCCCTTCTTCCCCACCACCGCTACAAGGCAACTCTTTCTTCACCGTTGTCGTTGTTTCCTCGGCCAGCGACCTTCGACCATCGCTCGAAGCTATCAAAAAAAAAAAAAAAAGAAACGAAAGATAGAAAGAAAGAGAGAAGCAGCAACCACAGCCACGCACCCCTGCTTCCGGCCAGCCCACCCGCCGCCCATCGTTGCTCTCCGGCCAGCAACTGACTCTGCCCCACTTCTGGCCAGAGTCCATCGTCGCCTCTCACCCGAGTCACCACCGCTGCCAGGAGACGACGCTGCCAGCGTCCCACTCCGCCGACGCTGCCAGGAAACAGAGCACAGGCAGCTCACCTTGCTGCCTTTGTTTCCAGCCGCACCACAGTCGCGAGTCCCCTTGTTGCTGTTACTGCCCAGCCAGTGCCAACGCTGCTCGCTGCCCAACCGTGATCCTCGCAGCCTCTCCCTTGCTCTGGTAACAGAAACAGGGTAAATCACCGATTGCCTTTGTTCCCGCAGAGCCACCGTCGATTCCTATTCTCCACTGCAACCTCAACCCCGACCACTTCAACGCTGCCTCTCCCTTGCTCTGCCTCCGCTGCTGCAGCCATCGGATGCCATCATCGCAGTCTCAACCTCACTATTTAGCTATCGCTTTCGTGAGTCACAACAGTTGCAGTCGTCGCCTTCCAGCCCCCGATGCTCTCATCACACGCAACGATTGAAACACAGGGCAGCAACTCTTCCTCCGTCGTAGCCACCGCATCGGCGAGCCCTTGCCGACGTTGCCCCTAACCGCACCACCATCGCTACCTCTCAGCCCTTAGTAGCAGCGATCCTTCCACGCAGCGACTGCAACAAGCATCGTTGCCTCTCACTAGTGCCTCCTTCCGTAGTGTGACAGAGACAGAGCAACGCTGCCTTCCATCTGTGTCGTCGTAGCCATCGCAACGGCGAGCCCTTGGCGGTGCTACCCCAGCCGCGCTACCATCGTTGCCTCCCAACCCTCAGCAGTAGCGATCCCTCCACGCAGTGACCACAACAAGCATTGTTGCCTCCTACGCAGCGAACACAGCTACATCCCCACATCCTCGCAGCAACCCTTCATTCCAATAGTGCTACCACCGATTGCATCACAACAACAGCACCGAGGAGGGCAGTGATTTATGCCCTAGTCTTGACACCAGAAACAGGAGTTGAGATTACAGATTTGCAGTCTTACAAAATGGCCACCGATAACTCAATGAAAGCACAAATGGAAGCATTGAAAATCAAAATTGAGAACCGGCTGCAAGAAACACTTAATGATTTCAAAAAAAGCCTACTAGAGAGCCTTAGTAAATTTCAACAAGATAGGAGCTCAAGTTCTGCGTTGCACAGATCTGGAAATACTGGAAAAGGGCCCTAATATTGTGACACAATCTGCTCATACATGAAGGTGGATGGATAGCTTGCCAAAATTTGTCAAACTTCTACAGTGTTGGAATATCAGAGTAGGTTTGAAAGATTGTCAAATCAAGCTAGAGATTGGTCGGAACGACAACTTCTGGATACATTTATTGAAGGGCTTATTCCAGAGATCTGGTGTGAAGTTAAGGCTCGTCAACCCCGCACTATGATAGCTGCGATCTTATTCGCACATTTACATGAGAAAAAAAATCAACAGGAAAAATCATGGAAACAAAAGTGACAACCACCAGATGATCAGTAAGCCACCCACCATATCTATTTCCAACCAAAGCCTTGACACCTGAGGACTAACCCAAGAAGAACTCAAGAAAAATTTAGCAAAGGGTTTGTACCAAGGTTTGCTGTACCGTACTGCACCGGCGTTTCAACCTGGGCTAGGTACGGTACGGTACCGGTGTACCGGGCGGTACATCAGGGTGTACCGAATATTTTTTTTATTTTTTCCATACTATAGCAGTGCTACAGTATAGTTTTGTAGCACTATAGCAGTACCGGGCGGTCCGCGTACCGGTGACCTGTCGGACCGGTACGTACCGCCCGGTACGGGCGGTACGCTTCGGTACGGCAGACATTGGTTTATACTATGATGAAAAGTGGAGTATGGAGCACCAATATAAACAAGGGCAACATATGATGATTGAGCCAATTGTAGAGGAACCGAAAGCAAAAGAGTTGAACTCCGATCATGAAGGTATAAATTCTAATGAAGACGTTGAACCTATCGTACATATAATGCATACATTAGCCGACTACTCTAACCCACAAACTATGGAAGTCGTCGGAACTCTTGAGCATCAGCCTATTATAGTTTTGATTGATACTAGTAGCACTAATAATTTTATGGACAGTGAGACTGTTGACTAATTGGCCTACCACATTAAAGACTATGGCAGATTCGAAGTAAAGATCGTTGATGGACGGATTTTCATTTGTGATAGTAAAGGTTCAAAGATAAAATTGATTATACAGGGCCAGAAGTTTTATGCAATGATTACTACACTGAAAGATCGATCTGTTGCTTACACTATCAAAAAGTGGAGACCATACTTGATCAACGGGTTGTGATGCGTTGCAGATAGTCTATGGCTAAAGTACTGAAAGAGAAGCTCCCCGAGATTGATGCTGCTCAGCCTTGAGGACAAAGCTGATTTGAAGAGGGAGGAACTGTTAGGACCCTTTTTCTGAGCTTTTGAATAATGTTTATTGAGTCTGTTTAGTCCAGTTGTTTATTGAGTCGGTTTGGTTCAATTAGAGTCAAGTAGAGGTTTATTTAATATTTATTTATTATTAAAGTTCAAGTCCTGATGGACTCTGGGTGGAACTCTATAAATAGGGATGTAACTGCTTCTTTTCAGTTATCTATAAAAAATACTATTCTATCTTTTGACAATCCCTAGGAGGTCGATCCCCTCGAAGCGATCAAGGAGGCCGATCCCCTCGAAGTGATTATCCCCTTTATCTTCTTCTTTTTTACGATAATACTTTAGGGTCTTATCATTTGGTATCAGGGCGACGATAAGACTTTAGGGTCTTATCATGGAACTAGTCACTTTGCATATAAAGGATAGAATATGTACATTAGTTCAACTCGTTTGAGGGATTTATGCTGCCTTCTGGAGCTTGAACATATTAATGATAGATTATTTGGATTGAATTGTAATAACCCAATAACCTCCTCTGAGCTTTAAAGGCTATCGTTCAAAGAACCACTTGGAAACCATATCAATGAAGTTTTATTGGTGAAGACAAAATCTTGTTAAATCTGGATTCATGTATCCTATTTGTTTGATATGTTAATATTTAAAGTCCTTGATTATGTGCAATCGCGTTCTATTGTTTTCTAATTTGATAGTCTATACTAAAAAAGTAACAATTATATTTTTCTTAGGGACCTAAATTTTAACATCAATCTTAGGAAGGACTAAGGTGCAAAGAAAGTGGAGATTTACTGTTGGGGACTTGTTTTTGTATTAGAACTTCAAATCATTTCTGGGAAAATCATGTTTAAGTTTTTGGATTCTCAGTTTCTATTACTTAAAAAGTATATAGGATTACAAAAGAAATTAAATTTGATCTTCTTGATGTAATCTAATCTTGATGATATTAAATTATAATCATTTAATTTAATGATAGATTTGAAAGAATAAAAGGAAAATATGGAAGTGAAGAAAAGTGGCTCATGGATTAGTTTAATGAGCCTCATAGATTGTGCATAGCTTCTTATGTCCTAAGCGAAGCCATGAAAAGGAAGATAAGTGGAGGTGAAGAAAAATCTGTTTGTAGCAAGCTGTGTATGCCAAAAGAGGTTTGTGTTAGGATCCCTTTATTTTTTAAGTTTTTGAATAATGTTTATTGAGTCTATTTAGTTCAGTTAGAGTCGAATAAAGGTTTATTTAATATTTATTATTAGAGTTCAAGTCCTGATGGACTCTGGGTGGAACTCTATAAATAATAATGTAACCGTTTCTTTTCGTAGACAATGAAATATTATTATTAAGTCTTTTGACAAACCCTAGGAAGTCGATCCTCTCGAAGTGATCAAGGAGGCCGATCCCCTCGAAGTGATCATTCACTTTTCTCTCCTTCCATGATAAGACCTTAGGGTCTTATCATTTGGTATTAGAGCAGCGATCTTCAGCGTTCTCGCTGTAGTTATCATAAAAAAAAAAAGAGGAAGGAAAAATCTGTAGCCATATCCTTCTCAAGCGAGGAGGCCCGGCCAGCGAAATAAAGCTCACCACCGCCACTGCTCGCTGGCCAGCGATCACTACCACCGTTGCTTCCCGGTCGACGGACCACCATACCCCCCTCATCGCTCCTAGCCTCGGCAACCACCACTTCCTCTCCTCCATCGGCTGCAGCCACATCCTTCTTGAGCGAGAAGGAAGCTCGGCCAACGAAACAGAGCCCACCACCCCCACTGCTCGTTGGCCAATGATCACTGTTGCTGCTGCGTCCGGCTGACGGACCACCACCACCCCGTTTCCCGGCCAGAGTCCATCGTCGCCCGTCGCCTCCCACCCGAGCCACCACCGCTGCCAGGAGACGACGTTGCTAGCGTCCCATCCCGTCGCAGCCCCGCACCCCGGCCTGGCTACCTTTAATTCAGTGAAAACAAATGAAAGCATTGGAAATCAGAATTGAGAACCGGTTGTAAGAAACACTTAATGATTTCAAAAAGAGCCTACTGGAGAGTCTTAGCAAATTTAAATAAGATGGGAGCTCAAGTTCTACGTTGCACAGATATGGAAATACAAGAAAAGGGCCCTAAGATTGTGACACCAACTACTCACACATGAAGGTGGAATTTCCGAGATGGGAAGATAGAGATCCAACCAGTTGGATCTTTAGGGCAAAATTTTTTTTCTGTTTTCACAGAACTCCAAAAGAATCTAAGGTGGAAATAGTCTCAATCCAACTAGTGGGAGATGCAATCTAGTGGTATGATTGATATAAAACTTGCCACAGAGTCCCTTCGTGGGAGCAATTTAAGAGAGGACTTTTTATTCTCTTTGGACCATTTGAATACGAGAATGTGGGCAGCTCGCTAAAATTTGTTGGACTTTTACAGTGTTAGAATATCAGAACATATTTGAACGATTGTCAAATCAAGTCAGAGATTGGTCTGAATGATAACTAGTGAGAACATTTATCGAAGGACTTAATCCAGATATCCGGTATGAAGTTAAGGCTCATCAACCCCACATTATGATAGATGCGATCTCATTCGCACATCTACATGAGAAAAAAATTAGTAGGGAAAATCATGGAAACAGAAGTGACAACAACCAAATGATCAGCAAGCCACCCGCCCCATCTATTCCCAATCGAAACTTTGACACCCGAAGACTAACCCAAGAAGAACTCAAGGAAAGATTGGCAAGGGGTTTGTACTATGATGAAAAGTGGAATATAGAGCACCGATGTAAACAAGGGCAATTTCTGATAATTGAACCAATTAAAGTGGAACCGAAAGCTAAGAATGTGGACTCCGATCATGAAGGTATAGATTCTAATGAAGATGTTGGACCTACCATACATATAATGCATGCATTAATTGGCTATTCTAACCTGCAAACTATGAAAGTTTGGTAGAACTCTTGAACATCAGCATGTTATATTTTTGATTGATACTGGTAGCACTAATAATTTTATGGACAGTGAGACTATTGATCGATTGACCCACCACATTGAAGGCTGTGACAGATTCGAAGTAAAGATCGCTGATGGACGGATTTTACACTTGTGATAGCAAATGTTCAAAGATAAAATTGATTATACAGGGCTAAGAGTGTCTTGCAATGATTACTACACTAAAATGCCGACCTATTGTTTACACTATCAAAAAGTGGAGACCATACTTACTTGATTAATGGGTTATGATGTGTTGCAGATAGCCTATGACTGAAGTATTGAAAGAGAAGCTCTTCGAGTTTGATGCTGCTCAGCCTTGAGGACAAGACTGATTTGAAGGGGGAGGAATTGTTAGGATCCCTATATTTTCTAAGCTTTTGAATAATGTTTATTGAGTTTGTTTAGTTCAGTTAGAGTCGGATAGAGGTTTGTTTAATATTTATTATTAGAGTCTAAGTTTTGGTGGACTCTGGGTGGAACCAGTGATTGAAAGAGGTGCTCGGGCGCTCGCCTAGGCGCTCGGGCGAGGCGAGGCGAGGCTCGAGCGCTTCATTAATGTCCCAGGCGGCGCGCTTCAAACAGGCGTCGCCTGGGCGCTCGCCCGAGCCCCGGCGCTGGGCGCTTCGGGCGAGCGCCTGGGTAAACCAAGTGACCGAACCAGGATTTTAGGTCTGGTTCGGTCCTGGTTCGGTTGTTAGTTGGTTCAATCGAACCAACTAAACCGATATAACCCTTACCCAACCCTAACTCGCTGCCGCTGCCGCTCTCGATCTCGCTGCTCGTCGCTCCTGCTCCCGTTGCCGTTGCTCGTCGCTGTTGCTGCTCGCGCCTCCCGCGAGCCCTCCAGCTGCTCGCGCCTCCTGTGAGCCTAGTTGCGAGCCCTCTCGCTGCTCGCGCCTCTCGCGAGCCCTCCCGCGAGCCTTCCCTCTGCTCGCGACTCCCGCTGCTCGCGCCTCCCGCGAGCCCTCCCAGCTTCTCGCGCCTCCAGCGATCCCTCCCGCTGCTCGCGACTCCCGCAAGCCCTCTCGCTACTCGTGCCTCCCGCTCCCTTTTCCTTTCCCGTCGCTGCCGCCGCTCGCCGTTGCTTCCCGCCGCTCTTAGATTTTCTTAATTTAATAGCATATTTTTATTTAAAATTTTAAATAATTATATTTATTAATTATATTATATATTTTTATATTTTAGCGTCTCGCTTCGCTCGGGCGAGTGCTTGGGCAAGCGCCCAGCGCCTCGGGCGTTTTTGGACCTTGGCGCCAAAAGGCGCCTAGCGCTTTTTAAATCACCGGGTGGAACTTTATAAATAGTGATGTATCCGTTTCTTTTCGTAGACAATGAAATATTATTATTAAGTCTTTTGACAAGCCCTAGAAGGTCGATCCCCTCGAAGTGATCATTCCTTTTTCTCTCATTCCTTCCATGATAAAACCCTAGGGTCTTATCAATTTGTGGGCAAGCCCATGCATGGAAATTAAAAGAGAAGGGAAACTGATAGAGACATGAAAAGGGAGAAGAAAAGTAATGAAAAGAAAAGACAAACAAAAGGAAGAAGGGATAATTTAATAAAACTTAGGCAACGTATATATGATGTTATTATTATTTTTGTTTCATGTATGGTTAATAATTTATATTTCTTGTATAATTTAGGAAAATAAGCATTTTGATTGTTATGTTGGTTTTGAGATTGTACACCATAGTAAACATTTGATTACTTTCTCTAGCTTGTTTTCAAAAGTAATAATGTACATATTTCTAATTAGTAAAAATATATGATTTACATCTGTAAAATGAAATATCTGATTGACAAAAGTATCTATGTAAGATATTAAAATGTTTTTTTTTATTATTGTTGGTTTTAAATGTTATATGATTTTACATTTTGAAATGACATATAAATAATTGTTCAAGTTTGTAGTTTCTTAGAGGTGTTTGCTATGTTATATTTTGTGACATTAAAGTTGTCTGTTCAAAAACCAGTCTTTCTTAACCTTGGCATATGAATTAAATGTGTTATCTGTGTTAAACATGACTCTAGTCTTGTCACATGGAAATAACATGGTCATTGCTGTGAGAACTGTTATGATTTATGTTAAACTTGTATCTTAGCTAACTTATGTTTATTTGTGAAAATTTTGATGAGCAATCAATCGTATGATTTCTGTTTAGATATGCTTATTTGGTCATATTGTCTTTATTTGTGATATATTCAAATATATGTTGCTCTGAACAATTACTTTGAAAATATTTCATTGTTAGAATAAAAACTGAAATCTTGAAAATGTAACACTAAAATGGGTACCTATCTGGATTAAAAATGTTATGATGCTTTATAAACAGTTATATAACATAGACTCAAGGGGCAAGCAATTGCTTTAAATTCTTGTTACTATCACATATAATTGAACTTATATCTAATTTTTTTCATACATTCATATAAAGTGTAATAACATAGACAAACAGTGATAGTGTTGCATGTCTATTGATATTTTTTTTCATACATTCATATCAACCTATATCTAATTTTTGGGTAACTTTCATGTTATGTAGATATATTGGTATTCCTGGATAAATCTTGCTATGAACGCATACGATGGGTATTTCATATTATATGTAAATTTGTTTGCTATGTAGAGAACAGAGATCATTCAGGTTGAAACAAACTTGTTTATATTATAATTTTTCAGATAGATATTGCCATAGAAATACTCATGCTTTATGCTTTTTAAAAAAATTAAGCTAGAGAATCAGCATAAAAAATGTCATAAAGGTTCTGTTAACTGCATGGGATACCATCCCAACAACAAGAGAGGATTTTAAGTTGGGAAAATAGAGCAAGGGAATGAGTGACCCTATTGTTTTCTCTGTACAAAAATCCTCAATGACATTAACATTTGTGGCTAACAAAAAACAGTTACTGAAAATGTTTTGGATGCTTCATGAAGGCATCACTGGGATATCCAAAAAGCTAATGGCTGGCAAGCAGCCAGATCAGACCCAAATATTTCTTAGTCCTCTTCTTTGAGCATGTTTCAAGCCTTCCAAATTGCACCGCATTCCGCCTGAATTATTAAATGCATAGTTCTGTGTGAGTGGCCAGCTTCAAGAATATTGCCCTGTCGATCTTGAAGATAAATCCCATTCCTGCATACTCAGCAGAATTCATGAAAAAAGCATCACATTCAAGGATGGAGTAGGAAGGAATGCACATTAATCTTTCCTGCATATCATTGCCCTCATCCCTCTTAGCAGTACGAGGATCTGGATCTTCATCACAGGTAAATGACAGTGCTTTGCACCAAAGTGTCTCAATAAAACACTTGTTGTGAAATGGCAGCTGTTTTGGTGATTCCATAGGACCCACAGAGAGCTTGCAATAGGGGCTTTAAGGGTACCCTTGGCAGCTTTGTCAAGGAATTCTCCCTTAGAGAGCCAACCATCCTGGTTCCAATTGGAAGTGTAGTTTGGATTGAGCAAGCGGCCAAAAGTTGCAAACAAACTAACTGAGAAAGAACATGTGACGGGAGCTATCCAGACTAAAGTCACAGACAGGGCAGGAGGATCAGGAGAATTGGTAAATTTAGAGAACCATTCAAGGTAGGAATCCTACCCCATAAGCTTTTCCACAGAAATAGTTTGATTCTAGGAGTCACCTTCAATTGCCAGATTGCTTTCCAACCAACCCATGAGTCATTTAGGTCAAGCTTCCTATCACTCTGAGCCATCATGATTCCTAGAGGATGGGGTTCAAACCCATTTATCATTCTCGGGGGACAGAGGAATGTGGAGTTTTGAGATAGAATTGGCCAAAGAAGGATGAAAAATATTAAAGATTACTTGTCTGTTCCATTGACTACCTTCAATTAAATCAGCAACCTTATATCTCATCATTTCATCCTTGTTGATTAGAATAAGGCTTCTATTAAGCGGTTGATGGAATTGCCGAAGCTCATGCCAAAGATCAGTTTGGTTCCAAGACCAATAAGCTTTCTGAATCTGAGTTTGCGGGAGTTAAGAGTACTGAGAATACCCTTCCAGTTCCAGGAGTGAAATTTCACAAGGGTGCTTTCTTCTTGTTGATATTTGCAATTTCTTGTATAATTGATGTCATATGGGTGAATTCTATATTAGTGCTGTTGATCCAAGTTTAAAAGATAATCTTAAACTAGATTAACAAAAGTTAAACATATCGTGGAATACATTTTCAGGGCAAAGCTCTTGTTGAAAATGACTACAATATGATTACATTGAGCCATAAACTAATGCCGGAAGATTTTGGTTTTTGAGGTCACAATTTAGCAATTCCTATGGAGTGGCTGAAGTGGAGATGTACCTCCACATTGTTACAGATGGTGTATATTTTCAAACTATAGAAATGTTATCACATGGATTTGTTGCATATTTGATGAAGATTTATGGTAATAATGTAAAATTTTATTATAAAGAGAATCTAGATGTGCATACATTGAAGCCGGATTCCTGGTATATGAAACAAGCTATTGACATGTGTCAATGGTGGGTGAAAAATGACAATTTTGATGGGATAAATTCGAAAAATAAGGAATAAACTGAGTTAGGGAAGAGTGATGGTTTCTTGGAAATTTTTATATTGGATGGAGGATCAGATATTGCATGGAAAAACATTACTTGATTGAATCTTGTTTTAGTTGGCTTTCTGCTTTGCTTTTATGCCTGCTTTGTTCTTTGACCTTGATCTGTTGGTATATTTCTAATACTATTTTTGGAAAATTTGTTTGATATTATTTGTACCAATCATTATTGTGTTACACATCCTTAATTTTTCTTACTATTGAAATGCAAGAAATGAATTGACTAAATTCCAATCACTGGTCATAGTTAATAATACTCTTTTCTTTTAGTGCTTTGGAATCAGTAGGTTTTTTTTTGTTTTACTGATGAAATTGTGATTACACTTTTCATTTATTTAATCATGTCCTGTAGTTCACATTTTAGATATTTATATATTCTGGAAATTATCTGAAACTTCTGATTCATTTTATATCTCGAGCAGGAAGCAGACTGTTCATGATAACATTATATGCTTATATAAAATGCTGTAGAACTTTTGTTAGATTCTGTTTCCAAAGAAATGTAATTTTTCACATGGACATATGGATACGTCTACAGGTGATACTTGCAACAAATATTGCAGAATCATCGGTCACAATTCCTGGAGTAGCCTACATAATTGATTCATGTCGATCTTTGCAAGTGTTTTGGGATCCTATCAGAAAAGTAGACTCTTGTGAGCTTGTTTGGGTTTCCAAATCACAGGTACATTGAGTTTACTTTTCTTATTGGGTTTCACTTACTAGGACTCGGTGTTAATCTGTTCAAAGGATTTTGTTTAGGCTGATCAACGTAAAGGTCGGACTGGTCGAACCTGTGACGGTAAAATTTACCGATTAGTCACACAATCATTCTACAGTAGTCTTAAAGACCATGAATATCCAGCAATATTGAGATTATCATTAAGGCAGCAGGTGCTCATGATTTGCTGCTCAGATACTAAAGGAATTAATGATCCCAAAGGTAATGTCTATAATCTATATTTCTTGTAACTTAAAACTTAATTGAGGCAATACCTAGTTATGATATTTCCAGAGTTTGCTTCTTGAAGTCATAAGGTGAATAAATACTGTTCATAGCAGGTGAAAAGTTAACTATCGATCGTAACTGCCACTCTAAATTATTAAATATCTTAGTGTTTTCCAGAAATTATCAAGGGGTTAATAAAGTTTCAATTTTTATCCATTTTGTTGGACACTTTTCTTGTGTAGTCCTTTATGAAATTGGTGATCATACATGTGACACAAATCTGATAATACATCACTGCTATATTAAGGTGTACATGACACTGGTGAGAAAATTTTGATTAATCTGACAAATTATCATGTGATACATACACTTCATGCAAATCTGTCATCGCTCAATCAGTTACCTGAGAATGTGAAATTAAAATTATTTTCAACTTGTCCTAGAATTACCTTAGTTCAAATTGAGGTGTGGCATAGATGGATGGACACTAGAGCACTGATTAAATCTAGCCAGATACCAGCTTCAGCATCTGGTCGAACTGGTATGGTAGCATTACCGGTGCTTAGTTGGAGTCCTGACCGGTGTTGACAAGGCTAGCAGTAACTGGTCAGTCCGTTTAAATGGGCAATTTAATATTGCAAATGGATTATCTAATCGATTATTTTTAATGAATAGATCTGATTGCAGCTTCAAATATGCTATTCAAAGGGATCAAATAGGAAATAATACTCTGAATCATATAACTATAATGAAATATACGATCAACCATCATTTATTGAATTTGAAAAAGAGTAAGAAGAAATGGTTTGATCCTCTTATTTCTCAAATCGAGAGATCCAAGAATTGGGATCTTGATGTATATACAAATGGTCCAATGAGAGTAAGAATTTCAGAACATCTGGAACATTTTGTTTTCTAACAGAAGAACCATTTTCAAGTAGTGTTCAATTGGTTATGTATTAATCAATATTCAATTGATTGGTCCGAGGCTATCAACAAACAGGATTTGTCTAAGTCACTTCGTTTCTTTTTGTCCAAGTCATATTAGTGAGTTTAATGCTTTTTACCCCATTTATTTTCTTGAGTTTTATTCCTCAAGATTATTTTCTTTTTATTGTTTCTATCATGATTGCAAAGGCAGGAATGCTTCTATGGTGCCCCACTCATTTTCTTTTCAAGTTGCAAAGGCATCTATTGCTGTTTTTATTGGTACTGTTGTTGTGGGAATTTTATGCAGTGATTACATGCCCTTTTATGCAGTTGCATAGATGTTCATCTAGTGCTTAGATGGTCAATGACCCTCAGGTTTCCTAGATGTGCCAAATTCAGTACCTCTTGTCCTAACCTGACCACTTAATTTTCCCAAAGTGTTCCCCAGTAGAACAATCCTCAAATCCCATTGGAGTAGTAGCAAGAGTTACTGTTGAGTGTTCTAGTAAACCATCATCACCAGCTCTTCGGATTGCCAACCTCACTATGATGGTTGGTCTAGTGGCCTTCACATTTTGGTCTTTGAAATGCTAGCTCATTTTTTTGCATCACTTGCCATGCCTCCATTAGGAATGCACCCTTCCTAACAGTTCCATCTTTACCTCAAAAGGATTGAAGTGTCTTCAAGATGTGAACTAAAAATGAAGATAATATATTAAACTTTATTAATGCAATAAAAGATGACAAGGGATTCATATGCCCCATTGTCTTTGAGGCACTCATAAAATCATTGATTTTCTATTTATTAACATATTAAAAGGAAATAGTACTAGTTAAAAATGGCATTCCCAGTACACAAGGCTCCCACCAATGCAATACTACTGGTTATTACTTATTCGATTGAGTGCATTTTCAGTCAATTAATGTAAAGCATATTTTACAAGATTTGGGTGAGGATTTGCTATGGATAACACAATCAAGATTGGTGCAAAATCAGTAATACTGGAATCGGTTTAGATATTCGATGCTAGAAATTTGAGTTTCTATCTCATATTCTAGAACTATTATCTGATAGCTCATATTCTAGACTTAAGCTTGCAGCTCTGTTTTTCAGGTTGAAAAATCGTGTATGCTACTATACCTCTATGTAGTACATCCTTTAGTTAAAAGCTTTCTTAGATGCTTTACATACGCCATAAGAGCCTGATGTGTACTCTTTGATATTCACCAGCCTTGTTGCAGAAGGTTCTGGATCCTCCAGATGTGGATATCATTGAAGATGCGTTGAATCTGCTAGTCAAAATTAATGCATTGGACAAGCCTCTTTCTAGCAGAGGCCGCCATGAGCCAACATTCTATGGTTGCTTGCTCGATAGTCTGCCTCTCTCATTTGATGCTTCAGTTCTAGCTTTAAAGTTTGGTGAGATTGGTATGCTTCAAGAAGGAATACTCATTGGTATACTAATGGATGTCCAACCATCACCAATTTTTCAACCTTTTGGCAGTCAAAATTTGGTACTAACAGTTGCATTGACTTAACTTTTGGTTCGTAATTTTTTATATCTGATTATTTTTACTGTGTTATTGATCTGAAGTATGTAGACAATTATTTTGAGGATGACAAAAGCAACGAATTGCCGATGGGCAAGAAAGAAACAATATTTATGGCAAACTTGTGTGCCTTTCAGTTTTGGCAACATGTTTTTAAGGTAATTCATTTAGTCTCAGCTTTTGAATATTGATATATTATGGGCCCATTCACTACCCTAAAGGAATTTGTCATTTTGTTAGTAGAGAATCGGACCTAAGTTGCTCAAACTCTGCTGAGCAATATAAGAAAAAGATTAGGGCCGTTATGCAAGGGTAATCAGATTGAGAACAATAATTAGAGACAAGAGCAAGAGCTTTATCATGGATGAAAGTGCCAAGATATGAAATTGTTTCACAGGATTGCTTTTTAAATGGACTTGCTCTTTTATCATTTCATGTTATACGTGATAAACAGACTAGTAATTATGGCAGGGTTCAGAATCTGACATTTTCTTAGAATTGGAAACATAAATTTCTGTACTCAAGCTCATACACTTAATTCCAACTGAATAATTAACTTTGTTGTTTATCTTGGATTAAGAGGTTCATTGGGTTTCCAGCTATGACATTAATTTACTTCTGGTAGAGTATCAAATTTTTTTTAGTCGGTTGCACCCAAATTAGTACGTTGCAGTAGCTTTGTCAAAAAAGCAATGCATATTACTTTGTACGCCATATCACCTGAAATAACTGACCTAACTAAACAAATATGCTTGCCCTAGCTCATCTCATTGATAAAGATAATCTTAGTGAAGAAACTAAAGGACTAATGATCTATCTGACTAATTTTGTATTTTATCTATTTGGTACATTAAAAATAGATCTTTTATTGTGGATGTATAGATTCCTGTCTAGAGTGAATGTGAACTTATAATTCTTTCTTTTGACTATTCTTACGAGATAACATCACTGAGTTCTATATTCTTTTTTAATTTCTAACTAATATCACCATGCTTGAAGGATAAACACCGTCTTGAACGACTAAAGCAAGAAATCAACATTGATGAGCCAAGGACATCAGAAGTCCTGATCTCTGATCTTGAAGAGGAATGGTGCTCATTTCACAATCTTGTGCGGACCTCTCTGAACAATGTCTCCGAAATCTGTAAGCAACCATTGATATGTAGTTAATTCTTAATGCAACATGTTTCTCTGCTTTTTAGCTTTAACAAATGTCCTGCAGATGAAGATATTATCAACATAATGCATCGTTTTAGGCCCAAGTTTTTGGCAAAAAGTGGGGTTCACGGATGCTTTGAGCCTTATGCATTTAAGCACAAATGTCTTTTGCAATCAGAATCAGCAAGAGATACAGATGCCCTAGAACTAGGATATGAGAACCCTGATGCTACAACTGGGACAACCTGCATTGCTGTACCATATGTTTCTCGAGATGATTTCCGAGCTACTTCAGTGTCTGAGAAACTGATGAATCTCATTAAAGAAGTATAATTCAACATCCTTCTCTTTCTGTTCCCTTGCATTTCTTTACTTTTATTACCTACATGTAATTCATGAATTCCAATATAATTTTGAACCTCATTATGTTGAACAGATACGTATGAAGTACACGGAAGACAACTCATATAATCAGCATAACAATGTATATAATGTAGTTTCTCAAGTCACTGAATCTGCTCTATGTAAATTCTTCATTATTGGGACATGTAACAAGGGGACACAATGTTGCTTTTCTCATTCACCTCAGGCCAGAAGACCTCCTTGCAGGTTTTTCCATACATTTCAGGTAATTGTTCATTACCTCTTGCAATATTCTGTTTGTCAATTTTCACATGATGTTTAATGTTATACATGAAAGGGTTGGTGTGTCACACAAGATTAAACTAGAATCTGTTCACTTCAATAAAACGATGGCATGCTTAGGTAGCTAATTCTTGGATTATGCATTGCTAACATGACCAAGTATTAGATCAATTTAATAGCTCTTTTCCTTTTTACTATTTTAACTTCTTTTGTTCATAGCTAAATAAAGGACAGGCCAGTAGCATTTCTTAAACAATGTTTTTTGCTTTCTCCTTGGTAGTTATCATATAAGTCATTGTACTTTCCTATGTTGAAGAATTGATCAGCGATTAAATTTTAGAAAGTTATTGTTACTTTTAGAATGAGTCTCTTAATTCATCTTTTTTTAAGATAGCCAATCAGCCGGTACATTGTTTTCTAATAATTAGTTGCAAGCAAAGAAGGATTGTAGTGTTGACTAAAACAGTACCAATTCTCAACTTGATTTCTCAGATGCCTTTACCTCAAGTTTTCATCTAATGAGTTCCAAAAGTTGCATCGGAAGCTAAATTATAAAGGTGAAGTCTACTTCATATCTTGGAATCAAATTAGCCACAATACTGACAGAACCAACCCAAGGATTTAAAAGTCAAAATGGCTTCACACTCAGAAAAAAAAAGGATCCACAGAACCCTACGGCTGCTGTAAATATGTGTTTATTGATTTGTATGCTACTGAATATATTAAGTCTTCTTAAGAAAGAGGAGGAGAAATGAAGAGAGGACTTTGTCTCATTAGATCGGTAGGCGATTCTGTTCCTCTTTCTCCTCCCTCCTCCTCTCTTCATTTCTCTTCCTCTTTTTCCATTGCCTCTTCCTTTCTCTTCCTCCACTATGTCCCCTTCTTCCATTCCTCCTTCCTCATCCTCTTTCTCCACCTCCATCTGTTCGTTTCTCTTCTTCTTCCTTTTTGAGTTCTCGGTATTTATCGGTGTACCATGTGTTGGTACCTCAGTTGATGCATATTAGGTTGACCAGGGACTAATATAGATGGTTGCAAGACAACAATTCTTGCTCACATACCTACTAGATCTGAGATATCTTCTGATAGCTACTAAACTTTATGTATTGGAAGAAGAAAAAATAATAAATTCACATATCAGAAGAAATCTTTTAATTTCATATTTGATATGATTACAACTAATACAAATTATCAAACAGGAAATTGGAAAAAAATTCAATGGGAATAGAACAAATTAGATAAAAGGTTCTTCAATGTTCCATGTAATTACAACCATATATCGGTTTTTTTATCTATGCTTTCAACCAGCTATTTTTTTTTCTTACGGACTCAAAAGTGAAGCACTATATTGCTGTGATGACAAGGGTACTTGTTTTTCTCACAAAAATATGTGGATTTATAATTATGTCAATCTTTTCCTTTTCCCTGGCTGTACTGTCTCTAATGTGGTAGTTGTACTATGAATGAACAGGGCTGCCGTAATGGAGATTCATGTTTCTTTTTACATGATTACACCCCATGCTTTGCAATGACTGCTGCATCTAGTCTGTGCTTACAAGAAGATGCAAGTACTCTGGCCTATTCTCTTTTAGAGTTGTTGCCCTTCAGGACCAATGATTATGTTCTTATATTGAATGATAAGGATCTCTTTTTTTCATGTAACCTGTCACAATGGTATGATCCTCACAAGATAGTTGCTACTACACATCATCCATACTCTGAGTCTGAGTTGTCTTCATATGGGATCAAGATACTATGGAATATAGCTCAACCCTGGCAATCCATATTGAAAACAGAAGAATTTCCCATTTCTTGGGGACGAGTGAAATGTGTATTATGGTTTGCTGATATTAAGGATGATGCAACGGCAGAGCACAATCTTTTACAGAATTTCTTCCACTATCTTGCTGTCAGAATGTTGGCTGATGCCTTATATGATATGCATGTAATTATAACCATCAATAACATGAAATTTGCACAGCTACAGGTATGATTAAGTTACCTATTGAATATTAATTATATGTTTAATGGAACAAGCTGGTGTCTTATTGCTCAGTTTTTCTGGATCTTCAATACAAAAATATTTTGAGAAAGAATGACCATACAAACAAAATATACAATAACATGACCATACAAGCTGTGTTGTTTTTTATTTTTAATTTACATTGTTATTAAATACTAGACCTGGAAGTTTTATTGACTTAATTTAGAGTGTTGCCTCTATGTTTCAATGGTTCCCTGTCTACTACATGTTTCATCTCATCACTATAACTTACAGGTTTTCAAATCCAGACATTTTTCTTTAGAAATGCATTTTTATTGGCAATATTTTGACGTCCACCCTTGAATTCAGTAAAGCATGATATGATTTGTTCATATGAAATGTTTTCATCCTGATCATTATCTTCATTTGCGTGATTTGTGATCAAATAGTAATATAAAGGCTCATTATCAGTGTTGAATTTTCTTTTCTTTTTTTTGAAATATGCCTTTCAGGTGGAAAGATTGGCGAGGGAGTGTTTTTTCTTTCTTACCCAGTCATTTCCATTTGATGAAACAAGTTTTGGGAAGTTCTCAGGTTCCAGGGGAACTACAAGGCCCAATCAGGTCTCTGTGCCAATCTCTTATGTTTTTCGTATGTATCCACCAGTTGGCATACAATTTGCGGACTATAATTAAGGCTTTAAAAGGATTCTGGTATACAATTTGCCTATGCAGCAGTGCTCCAGAATCCTAGACTGTTCATAGTATAGGTGTTATGGAAGTGATCGTTTGCGGTTTCTTGACTGTTCATAGTTTTAGACCAAGAATTTTGACAATGTGAAGTTAAGGAAGTGAAATTCACCTTTCTTTTGTTTCTTTCTTGTGCTTAAGTTCTGGTGCTTAAGTCTTGGAATGACCATGTATGTCTATCAACTTTCAAAGTATAACTTGTGTTGGTGAGGAAAGTATAGTCCTACTTACAGAAGCTCAAGATGTATGAAAAGAGAGCGATGGCGAGGAAGGTGATGCTGAAGATGAGAACAATGACGAAGGTGATACAGAAGATGACAACCTTGTAGTATTTGTTACAGCAGACTTGACGCATTACATGTCTGCGTAAGGGGATTGTAGTAAGCTTATCATCCCTCATTTTTATTGGATAGTTTAGTCGTTTTGGCCTTGTATAGTTGCTTGGATGTCACGAACGAATCTGGATTTTGTCCTATGGCTCCATCCAATCTTGTGCCATCCTTTTCTATCTTCAGATATGAGAAAATTTCTCTGATATGTTGGAGTCTCAAGGCCACATGAGACTTGTCTGGCGTACCAATTTTTATGAAGGATTGCAGTTGCAGATTTGCACTTCTAGTACGTCAGAACATACCGTGAGGTTGGAGTTGGAAGGGGATGAAGAAGGAAAAAAGGAAAGAAAAAAAAAGAGAAAGATGAGGAAGAAGACTGAAAAAGAGTTTGGAGGAAGGAGTGGAGACGAGAGGAAGCACTGTAGCAACCGGCAATGGGCGACAAACAGTAGGCATCAACCATGCAAACCGCTCCTCTTTGTGCTAGTCCATCAAAGTTTTACAAAAGAAAGTGTAGATCTTTGTGCAAAAATAGCAAAACTTTGATATGGATACTAGTATGTTGAATTTACCATGGTGATTCAGTCGTCTAACTCTAACTGCATTAAAAGTGCCTTGATATACTATTGTTATTCAATTATCTTAATGAGGATATCCCGATGCGTAACAGATTAATTTTGGATGAAGCCTTTCTCAATAGCAATCATTAAGCGTTCCTAAGCTTTAACGCTAAAGCTTCACATTGGATGCTAGTCCTATCCAAAATATCAGTTTGCGCTTACGTTCTGATTTTCATTATAACTGCAAATTGACTTTATATCTTTGCTTTAACTGCATCTCGCCTTATCTCAAGTTAAAGTGGTTTACGAATCAGCTTTTATACTGAAATCGCTTTTATCGTACGAACGTCGTATTTCAGTTTGCGCTTATATTCTGATTTCCATCATAACTGCAAACTGCGTTCATATCTTTGCTGCATCTCTCCTAGTCAAAAGTTGAAGTGATTTACAAATCGGCTTTCTTACCAAAATCACTTCTATCGAACGAAAGCAGTTTTCGATTTTAATCGCAGAAGGTTTTCTGCTGCACTAATTCACCCCCCCCCCCCCCCCCCCTCTTAGTGCTCTTGAACCTAACTATTGGTATCAGAGCAGGGTTAACTCTCTAACAGATTAAAACCCAAGAGAGTTGGCATACGCCGGAAACCAAGAGGTTCATTCTATTACACGTCCACCCATGTTCAATGGGACGGACTATACCTATTGGAAGACCCGAATGAGGATCTTTCTTATTTCTATGGATTTTGAACTTTGGAATCTTGTCGAAAACGGATTTTTGAAGTCTTCTCTTCCAATGATCGATTAGAATGAATTGGAGAAGGCTTTCGCTCTTAATGCAAAGGCTATGAATGCCTTATTTTGTGCACTTGATAAAAACGAGTTTAACCGTGTTTCGACTTGTGAAACCGCATTTGAAATTTGGCACACACTCGAAGTGACTCACGAAGGCACAAGTAGAGTGAAAGAGTCAAAAATCAATCTTCTATTACATTCTTTCGAACTTTTCCGAATGAAACCGAGTGAGACCATTGGCGACATGTTTACCCGTTTCACGGATGTCGTCAACGGTCTAAAAGGACTCGAAAAAAGTTTTTCGGATTTTGAGCTCGTAAATAAGATTCTAAGATCCCTTCCTAAGAGTTGGGATTCTAAAGTCATTGCTATTCAAGAGGCAAAAGATCTAAGCAACTTCCCTCTTGAAGAACTAATCGGGTCATTAATGACCTATGAGATGACTTGCAAAGCTCATGAAAAGCAAAAATACATCCTTCCAAATAACAGGAAGGATATGACACTTAAAATTTCAGAAGACCACTTGAGAGAAAACTCAAGTGATGAGGACTGTGACAATGACTTGGCACTTCTAACAAGAAAATTTAAAAAATTCATTAAAAGAAACAAGTTTAAAAATAAACTTGAACCCAAAAAGGACCAAGTTATTTGCTATGAGTGCAAGAAGCCGGGACACTACAAGAGATGATTGTCCCCAAGTTAAGAAGAGAACATCAAAGAAGAAGGCGCTCAAAGCAACATGGGATGACTCGAGCGCATCCGAAGAAGAGGAGTCCAACACCGAGCAAGTTGCTCATTACACCTTAATGGCCATCAAAGAGGAGGTAACGAATTTAATGGATGCATATTTATCATTTGATGAATTATTAAATACCTTCCATGACTTATTTGATGAATGCAAGATTATTAGTAAAAAATATAAATTGCTAAAAAAGGAGCATGATAGTCTTACTTGTAATTTTGATAAGTTAAAAACTGAATATCATGATAGTTTAAGTTCATGCACAAAATGCCATGATCTAGAAACTCTCCAAAAGGAAAACTTGCTACTTAAGGATACCTTGAAGAAATTCGAGGTTGGTAGCAAGTCACTGAACATGATCCTTGCAAACAAGGTCACGTTCCCAAAAGAAGTGGAATTGGATTTGTGAGAAGTCCTCACCAAAATCCAACCACCTTTATAAAAGGCCCCATCTTACAGGTTCGATACCAAAGCAAATGCAACTTTTGTTGCAAACTTGGACACAAAATGCATTATTGTCCATTTAAGAAAATTAGTCCGAATAAATTAATTTGGGTTCCTAAAGGAACCATAATAAATTCTATGCAACATGATAAACAATGTAGATCTATTTTTGAGGCACCCAAAAGCAAATGGGTACCTAAAAATCATCCTTTCCTGTAAAAACATAAAAAAATTATAAGCTGGAGTAAGAAATAATATTCTGCTCCTTGGATTCTCGATATTCATGACCCAAGATCCAAAAAGAACTCGCAATACTCTCTAGCCTAAATAAGAGATGAAGATTAAAATCACAAATGCGATTTAGATACAATCCTATTTGATTTTTCAGAATTAGAAACGCATGATTCTCAATTCACATATCCTCTGGATTTTCGAACCCATCAATTTCATCCGTTCATAACTTTCGAATCCAACTCTATATCATGAACTGACTAAGTCTGTCATGAACTTGCAAGGCTTACCAACTTGAACAAACTGTCACAAACATGTGTACGACATTGAGAGTATGCACGTTAAAAGATCCATCTTGATTGTGCAAAAGTTCTTGTCTTAAAATGAAAACTCTTACGTAATTATGTAAGTAAAGTTGATTGCTCTGAATGAAAATTCTTCTCAAGACAAAAACTCTCAAATCAGATTACACTGCGATCAGAACAAGTGCTCACCGCCTGCAGGCGGTGGCACCGCCCCAGCTGGAGGTAGCACCTCCGGCTGTCACGTGTTGCAAGCGGTTGCACCGCCCCAACCAGAGGTGCAACCGCCCGCAACTCTGCCCTTTTTAACCCAAGCTAGGGCCGGCGGTGAAACTGACCCCAACTCACTCCCTTCCCCTCTTTACTCTTCCAAGGCTCCTCCATCCCCATTTCTTCCCTCATAGCATCCCGAATACCCCTTATTTCGGAGCAAAACATCAACAATCCTTCCCTCTCTTGAAGATCTCACTAAGGTATTCTCTAAGAAGCCCTTAAATTCTGTTTTTTTTTATTGCTCATCACTATTCTTCTAAACAGCAGTAGTTATGGGATCTAGAAGATCCTCAAGGGACAAAGGAAAGAGGAGATTAGTAGAAGATTTTGATCTCACCCTTTTCGATTCAAAATACCATGCTGAAAAGTTTTCCTCGTTCGAACTTAGGAGTGTCAATAAGGGAAAATATGTAGATTTAAATGAACTAAGAGACTTAGAGACAATCCAATGGTTTGCAAACTTAGATCTACTCCCTATTTTGCAAATTAATGAACCCATCTATCCAAGACTTGTTAGATTATTTTACAACAACATACAAATAGATGAAGAAGAAAGAATATCTACCTATCTTTTAGGACAACACATCTCAATTACGGATAAATTCATTTGCGATATGATAGGTATTCCCATAAAAAGTAGAGGACTTTACTTTAGAGGATCATGGGATGATGAAACTGTTGGAACAACACATGTTGAAGCCTTAGGAACAATTTTTGCCAATCCCAACTTAGCATTTGTTCCTAAAAGTTATGAACATCTACTGCCTCTAAACACTAAGGTACTTCATCATATCCTAACTAGCATCATTCTCCCTAAACAATACCATCATGATGAAGTAAGCTAATTAGAATTAGGAACTATGTATTTGATCATGAAAGGACATGACATCTGTCTTGGTTATCTTATCCAACAAAACATGTTAGAACTATCTAAGAAAGACATGAGGCTCCCATATGGTGGTATAATCACTAGAATAATGAAAGCCTACGATATTCTAATACCACCGGAAGAAGAAGTAATAAAAGTAGATAGATTTAGCATAATAAATAAAAATCTACTTCACCAATTAAGATGTTTTTATAGAAACGGTAACTGGGTTAGAATGCCAAGAAGAACCGATCCCTCTCAACCTGAACCTGAACCGGAAACACCAGTCTTTAGGGGTACCCAATCTCCTCCGATCTGTCCCTTTGAGGAAACACATCCATTTGAGCAAACTCATACATCATTTGTCGAAGATATTGAGATTCGGATGGACCGATTCGAACAAAGACAAGAACGGCTTGAACATCGACAAGATCAAATCCTATCTGAGCTGCAGCAAATTCATCGACAATTTGACTCTTTGTTTAGGCACTTTAATTTTCCACCTCATGAATGAGCTTGTATGAATATAATCATCTGTTGTTATTGTAAACTCCTTATGTTACTCACCATGATGGGCTTTGCCTTGATCCTTGATATGGTTACCTGATATATTTTTTTTGAGCATATGTAGAGTTGTAAACATCTCTTGTTGTTTATCTCGGATGTTACATTGAAACTAAATGTTTTGAAAACCTTGTGCCTTGATTCCCATGATAAATATAATTTGAGAAAGTGATATACCAATGCAGTTGATAAGTCATGACATTGCCATGATATTAACACTAAACATCAACTAGCTGACATTTTTAAAAAACCTCTAAGTGAAGAACAATTTGATTTCATAAGAAGAGAATTAGGAATGTTGATGTGTCCGAATAGATAAACTAGTTAAAATTATTTTTTGGACTTTATTGAATGATCAAATCACTTGATTGCCATTACATGCCTAAATAACATGTGTTGAAATGTTTTGTCTTCATGATTGTATTTGAAAATCTATAGCATAGTCTTGTCCGAATGCATGAAAGTGTTCATTTCATTTTCGGATTCGCTTAACAATTGGAATGCTAAAAATCGAATTTTCTCATACACTCTTATGAAAAATATTTTTTTCTGAAATGGATTTGATGATATGATTCCTGCTTATGAATTCCATCTTGAAATATGGATGATAGTATTTTTACTTGCAAAAAGCTATTTCAAACACATATCTTGACTTAAAGTAAACTCACAAATAGCTGGTATCATAAATGGCTTTCCTCCTTCATGCAAAAAGGATTATAACAAAAAAGAGGAAGAAGTATTCAAAGCAATCTACGTATCATGATAATTTGCTTATATTGTTCTCCTGGTATTACAACTACCATGCTTTTTGTTGATGACAAAGGGGGAGAAATATATGAATTGATGCTATAAACACTAATGCTATGATTATGCTATGCTTGCATCACCAAGAGATATATGAACAGATGCTATGATTAATTTGCATTATACCTTGTTTATATCGTGTCAAGATATCAAACAAAAAACTTGCATCGTAATTCTACGAGTTGATATCTTACCATATGATGGAATGCAATACTTGCTAAAAATATTTGAAATATGTACATCATTTAATGATATCAAAATCTTACTTCGCAGCTTTACATGTTGATATCTTACAATATGATGAATTGCTATAATTACCATCATTCAAACTTGTTATGTAAAATTTAAAAATGAATGTCAAGCCTTGACATCATCTTCAGAGAGATACATCATGATGGGAATCATGATGGGAGTATTGATAAGTTCAAATGATTTTAACTTATCAATATGTCTCTTGAATTCTTAGGTCTTGAATTCAAGAATGACTTATCTCAAGTATGGCATATAGACAGGGGGAGTTAAGGTTAACTCCATTATCAATTGATTGTCATCATAAAAAAGGGGGAGATTGTTGAATCTCGGATTTTGATGATGAAGTCAATTGTCATTTGTTATCTAATCTATATGTTGAGATAAGTGTGTAGGATTAACTACGATGAAAGTGAGACATACAACAGGAGTTGCGCCGGAGTCAAGACAATGATCACGTTGGGAGTTCGAGAGTTCGACGAAAGTTCGGACAATCGTCGGAGGTTCTGCAGGAACAAATCCGAGAAGTCCATAAGCTTGCCAAAGAAGCTCGTCAGAACTCACCAAGTAAATCGTCGCAAGTCCAGGAGTTTGCCGGAAGTCCGCAGGAGCATCACCGAGGGTTCATCGGATGATTGACAGAAGTTCGCCGGAAGCTCGCCGGAAGAAGCGACTGACGCACCGGAGCAAGTTGCAGTAAATGTCTTAGGAAAAATCGTAGTTAGCACATTGATTAAGTTGGAAATAGGAGGTGATCCCATTAACTTAATCTTGGGGCAATTGGGCCCCTGAAAAACCCAAATTGGGTCGAATGGATCAACCCATTCGGACCCTGATTTCTGCCAGGCGGTTGAATCGCCCAAGGCAGGAGGTTGCACCACCTGGGCTCAATCTCCGAGCGAGACTAGGAGGTGCAATCGCTCCAGCCAAGCGGTGGCACTGCCTGGGGCTCAATCTCCGAGCGAGACTGGGCGGTGCAACCTCCCCTAACAGGAGGTGGCACCGCCTGAGCTCGGTCTTCGAGCTCTACCAAGCGGTGCAACCGCCTCAGTCAGGAGGTGCAACCGCCTGAGCTCGGTCTTCGAGCTCTGCAAGGAGGTGCAACCGCCCTTGACAGGAGGTAGCACCGCCCAGAAGCTCAGTCTTCGAGCTCTGCCAGGCGGTGCAACCGCTCCAGTCAGGAGGTGCAACCGCCTGATCCCGGAATTCCGAGAATTGACAGTTTTGAGCTCCAAATTTAAACTGGGTTGGGGCCTATAAATACCCCACCCATTCAGCACTGAAAGAACATGAACTTACACCGAAATCTTGATCTTTTTTTGTGATTCTTAGAGCTCAAAATTGTTGTAAAGGCCAAAAGTTCTTCTCCCTCTTTTCTTCCAAGTTCTGAGTTGTAAAGAGAGGAGAGAAAATTCTGTAAGGGTTGTCTCCTAAGCCCGTCAAAAGGAGTGAAACTGTAAAAGGGTGGTTGGCCTTCGCCTATTGAAGGAAGGCCTCTAGTTGACGTCGGTGACCTCGTCGGTGGAGGAAGCCAAAAGTGGAGTAGGTCAAGATTGACCGAACCACTCTAAATCTCGGTTTGCATTTACTTTGAGCATCTTATCTTTACTGCAAACCTCCTCAATAGCTTACTGCCTTATGTGTTTTTACGAACATGTTTCAAAGTTCAGTGCTTTCCGAATCAAGGTTTAAGACGCAAATCAGTTTTATCGTACGAACGTCGTATTTCAGTTTGCGCTTACGTTCTGATTTCCATTATAACTGAAAACTGACTTTTTATCTTTGCTTTAACTGCATCTCGCCTTATCTGAAGTTAAAGTGGTTTACGAATCAGCTTTTATACCGAAATCGCTTTTATCGTACGAACGTCGTATTTCAGTTTGCGCTTATATTCTGATTTTCATCATAACTGCAAACTGCGTTCATATCTTTGCTGCATCTCTCCTAGTCAAAAGTTGGAAGTGATTTACAAATCGGCTTTCTTACCAAAATCACTTCTATCGAACGAAAGCAATTTTTGATTTTAATCGCAGAAGGTTTTCCGCTGCACTAATTCACCCCCCCCCCTCTTAGTGCTCTTGATCCTAACAAGACATTCTTAGTGTCTCAAGTCTAAGGATTAGATACACAATTAGGACTACGAAACTACTTTCTAACCATGATATATCATTAACCATCGAGCATTCCGTGAGTAGATCATTCAATGAATTTATTCTCCAATGAGTACCTACATTATATCTATAGTGTCTTCACACAAACAATTATGAGACCAGCTGCCTCCATCATATTGTTGTATCTCGGATTTTGATGATGAAGTCAATTGTCGTTTGTTATCTAATCCATATGTTGAGATAAGTGTGTAGGATTAACTACGATAAAAGTAAGACATGCAGTAGGAGTTGACCCGGAGTCAAAGACTATGATCACGTTGGGATTTCAAGAGCTCGACGGAAGTCCGGACGGTCATCGGAGGTTCTGCGGGAACAAATCTGAGAAGTCCAGGAGCTTGCCAAAAGAAGCTCGTCGGAACTCGCCAAGTTGATCGTCGCAAGTCCAGGAGTTTGCCGGAAGTCAGTCGGAGCATCGGCGGAGGTTCATCGGATGTTCGCCGGAAGTTCACCGAAAGCTCGCCGGAAGCTCGCCTAAAGAAGCGATTAACGCACCGGAGCAAGCTGTAGTAAATGTCTTAAGAATTGTCGTAGTTAGCATGTAGATTAAGTTAGGAATGAGAGATGATCCCATTAACTTAATCTGGGGGCAATTGGGCCCTTGACATACCCAAATTGGGCCGAATGGATCAACCCATTCGGACCAGAATTCCTACTAGGCTGTGGCACCGCCCAGGAGAGGGTCTCCCAGGAAAGCCGGGTGGTGCAACCGCCCCAGGCAGGCGGTGGCATTGCTTGGGCTCAGTCTCCGAGCGAGATTGGGCAGTGTAACCGCCCCTAACAAGCGATGGCACCGCTAGGGCTCAGTCTCTGAGCGAGACTGGACGGTGCAACCGCCCCTGTCAGGCGGTGGCACCGCCCAGAAGCTCAGTCTCCAAGCTGCCAAGCAATTGTACTGCCCCAGTCAGGAGGTGGTATCGCCAGAACCCCGAAAATCCGGGAAAAGACATTTTTGAGCTCCAAATTCAAACTAGTTTGGGGCCTATATATACCCCACCCTTTCCTGCATGAAAGGGCACCGAAAATCCAATCTTACTCTGTGATTTTTAGAGCTCAAAAGTATTGTAAAGGCTAGAAGTTCTCCTCCCTCTTTTTCTAAGTTTTGATCTTTCAAGAGAGGAGAGACAAGTTTGTAAGGGTTGTCTCCTAAGCCCGTCAAAAGGAGTGAAACTGTAAAAGAGTGGTTGGCCTTCGCCTATTGAAGGAATGCTTCTAGTGGAAGTTGGTGACCTCGTTGGTGAAGGAAGTCAAAAGTGGATGTAGGTCAAGATTGACCGAACCACTCTAAATCTCGGTATGCAATTACTTTGAGCATTTTATCTTTACTGCAAACCTTCTCAATAGCTTACTGCCCTCTGCTCTTTTATGAACTCACTTTCAAGTTTCCGAAAATAGTTTTACGTCGGAAATCGGTTTTATTGTACGAACATCATATTTCAGTTTGCGCTTACATTCTGATTTCTATCTTAACTGCAAACTTCCTGCCTTAGTTTACTTCAAATACATTTCCGTAAGCTTTCAAAGTTATTATCTGCACGAAACGACTTTTACGTCGGAATCGGATTTCAACGTACGAACACAGTTTTAATCGTCGAAAGTTTTCCACTGCACTAATTCACCCCCCTCCCCCCTCTTAGTGCTCTTGATCCTAACAATTGGTATCAGAGCGAGGTTAACTCTCAAACGGATTAAAACCCAAGAGAGATGGCATACGTTGAAAACCAAGAGGGCCACTCTATTACACGTCCACCCATGTTTAATGGGACAGACTACACCTATTGGAAGATCCGAATGAGGATCTTCCTTGTTTCAATGGATTTTAAACTTTGGAATCTTGTTGAAAATGGATTTTCGAAGTCTTATCTTCCAATGATCGATTGGAATGAATTAGAGAAGAAGACTTTCATTCTTAATGCAAAGGCTATGAATGCCTTATTTTGTGCGCTTGATAAAAATGAGTTCAATCGTGTTTCGGTTTGTGAAACCGCGTTTGATATTTGGCATACACTCGAAGTGACTCACGAAGGCACAAGTATAGTGAAAGAGTCAAAAATCAATCTTTTGATACATTCTTTTAAACTTTTCTGAATGAAACTGAGCGAGACTATTGACGACTTGTACACCCGTTTCACGGATGTCGTCAATGGTCTAAAAGGACTTGGCAAAAGTTTTTCGGATTTTGAGCTCGTAAATAAGATTCTAAGATCCCTTCCTAAGAGTTGGGACCCTAAAGTCACTGCTATTCAAGAGGCTAAAGATTTAAACAACTTTCCTCTTGAAGAACTAATCGAGTCATTAATGACCTATGAAATGACTTGCAAGGCTCATGAAGAGCAAGAAGACATCCTTCCAAAGAACAGGAAGGATATGGCACTTAGAACTTTAGATGACCACTTGAGAGAAAACTCAAGTGATGAGAACAGTGACGATGACTTGGCACTTCTAACAAGGAAATTCAAAAAATTCATTAAGAGAAACAACTTTAAAAGTGACACAAAAGATAAACTTGAACCCAAAAAGGACCAAGTTATTTATTACGAATGTAAAAAGCCAGGACACTACAAAAGTGATTGTCCCCAAGCCAAGAAAAGAACATCAAAGAAGAAGGCACTCAAAGCAACGTGGGATGACTCGAGTGCGTCCGAAGAAGAGGAGTCCAACACCGAGCAAGTTACTCATTATGCCTTAATGGCCATCGGAGAAGAGGTAACAAATTTAATTGATGTAGATTTATCATTTGATGAATTATTAAATCCTTCCATGACTTATTTGATAAATGCAAAACAATTAATAGAAAATATAAATTACTGAAAAATAAGCATGATAGTCTTGTTAGCAATTTTGATAAATTAAAAACTGAATATCATGATAGTTTAGCTCAATGTGAAAAATGTCATGATCTAGAAACTCTCCAAAAGGAAAACTTGCAACTTAAGGACACCTTGAAGAAATTCGAGGTTGGTAGCAAGTCTTTGAATATGATCCTTGCAAACAAGGGTCACATTCCCAAAAAAAGTGGAATCGGATTTGTGAGAAGTCCTCACCAAAATCCAACCACCTTCATAAAAGGCACTATCTTACATGTTCAACACCAAAGAAAATGTAACTTTTGTTACAAACATGGACATAAAATATATCATTGTCCATTCAAGAAAATTAGTCCGAACAAACTGATTTGGGTTCCTAAAGGAACCATGATAAACTCTATGCAACATAATAAACAATGTAGATCAGTTTTTCAGGCACCCAAAAGTAAATGGGTACCTAAAAATTATCCTTTCTTGTAGAGACATTCACCATCACAAGCTAAGAGCAAGAGATGGTACCTTAATAGTGGATGCTCAAGGTATATGACCGGAGATCCATCTCAATTCTCTAAGCTCACTAGCATAGACGAAGGCTATGTCACCTTCGGAGACAACAACAAGGGTAAAATCATTGGCAAAGGAGCTATATGTAACAAATCCAACTTCTTTATTAACAATGTTTTGTTAGTTGATGGTTTAAAACATAACCTCTTAAGTATTAGTCAATTATGTGATAAAGGATATATTGTCAAATTCGAATCTATGATTGCATTAAAACAAAATAACGTATACACCATTGACATCAATGATCTTTGTAATGAAATGTGTTTCTCGGTTTTGAATGAGGATGCTTGGCTTTGGCATAGGAGATTAGGTCATGCTAGCATGAAACTAATCACTCAAATATCATCCAAAGAACTTGTACGAGGAATTCCTCATATCAAGTTCATCAAAGATAATGTGTGTGATGCTTGTCAATTAGGAAAACAAACTAAGAGTAGTTTCAAATCTAAGAATCAAATAAGCACCTCTAGGCCCTTACAATTGATCCATATGGATTTGTTCGGACCAATCTCTACATCAAGCCTAGGAGGTAGCAAATACGCCTTCGTCATTGTAGATGACTATAGTAGATACACATGGACTTACTTCTTGAAACACAAAAATAAATGCTTTAAATATTTCACCAAGATTTGTAAACTTGTTCAAAATGAAAAGGGTTTTATGATTTCATCAATTCGAAGTGATCACGGTGGAGAATTTCAAAACCGTGATTTCCAAGAATTTTGTGAATCTAATGGATACAACCACAACTTCTCTACTCCAAGAAATCCTCAGCAAAATGGAGTAGTACAAAGAAAGAATAGAAATTTACAAGAAATAACAAAAACCATGTTAAATGAACATAGCCTACCCAAATACTTTTGGGCCGAAGCCGTAAATATTACATGCTATATTTTGAATAGAGTTCTAGTAAGACCCTTACTCACCAAAACTCCCTATGAGTTGTGGAAAAATAAAAAACCTAATGTTTCATATTTTAAAATTTTTGGGTGTAAGTGTTTTATCTTGAACGAAAAAGATGCCTTAGGAAAATTTGATGCTAAATCCGATGATGAAATTTTTCTTGGTTATTCTTCGGTTTCTAAAGCTTTTCGTGTCTTCAATAAAAGAACTTTAATTATAGAAGAATTCATTCATGTTGTTTTCAATGAGACTTCCAAAATCAAGGAAAATGATTTTGATGATGATGTTAATTTTAATTCTTTAAATTTAAATGAAACCCCTTCTCCAACTAGCAACTTGGATGCATCTACTTCCGAAACACCCTTACCCAAGGATTGGAAGTATGTAGATGCTCATCCTAAGGAGCTAATCCTAGGAGATACATCTAAGGGGGTTCAAACACGTTCTTCTCTTAAAAATTTCTGTGCCAACGCCGCTTTTCTCTCCCAAATTGAACCTAAATGTATTGACGAAGCCATGAAAGATGATTCATGGATTATCGCAATGCAAGATGAGTTAAATCAATTTGAGAGCATTGTGTTAGGATCAAGAGCACTAAGAGGGGGGGGGGGGGGGGGGTGAATTAGTGCAGCGGAAATCTTTCGACGATAAAAATGTTTGAACGATAAAAACGATTTTGGTGTGAAAGCCGATTTTAAGATTACTTTAACTTAAGATCAAGTGAGATGACATTAAAGTCAATCTATGAAGGCAGTTTGCAGTTTGCAGTTATGATGAAAACCAGAATATGAGCGCAAACTGAAATATGACGTTCGTATGAAGAAACTGATTTATGTCTAAATGCTGATTCGTAAATCACTTGATTAGGCAAGATGCAGCTTAAGCAAGGATATTAAGGCAGTTTGTAGTTAAGATATAAATCAAAATGTAAACGCAAACTGAAATATAATGATCATACGAAAAAACAGATTTACGTCTAAACGCTGATTCGGAAAGTGCAAAGCTGAAACCCGATCGTATATGCGCAGAAAGCAGTAAGCTTTAGAGGAGGTTTGCAGTAAAGATAAAATGCTCAAAGTAAAATGCAAACCGAGATTTAGAGTGGTTCGGTCAATCTTGACCTACTCCACTTTTGGCTTCCTCCACCGACGAGGTCACCGACGTCAACTAGAGGCCTTCCTTCAATAAGTGAAGGCCAACCACCCTTTTACAGTTTCACTCCTTTTGACGGGTTTAGGAGATAACCCTTACAGAATTTTCTCTCCTCTCCTCTCTTTACAGCTCAGAACTTGGAAGAAAAGAGGGAGAAGGACTTTTGGCCTTTACAACAATTTTGAGCTCTAAAAATCACAGAACAAGATCAAGATTTCGGTGTGTATTCTCTGTGCTTTCAGTGCTGAATGGGTGGGGTATTTATAGGCCCCAACCTAGTTCAAATTTGGAGCTCAAAACTGTCAATTCCCAGAATTCCGGGATCAGGCGGTTGCACCTCCTGACTGGAGCGGTTGCACCGCCTGGCAGAGCTCGAAGACTGAGCCTCTAGGCGGTGCCACCTCTTGTCAGGGGCGGTTGCACCTCCTGCCAGAGCTCGAAGACCGAGCTCAGGCGGTGCAACCTCCTGACTGAGGCGGTTGCACCGCTCAGCCAGTGCTCGGAGACCGAGCCCAGGCGGTGCCACCTCCTGTCAGGGGAGGTTGCACCGCCTAGTCTCGCTCGGAGATTGAGCCCAAGCGGTGCCACCGCCTGGCTGGAGCGGTTGCAACTCCCAGTCTCGCTCGGAGACTGAGTCCAAGCGGTGCCATCGCTTGGCTTGAGCGGTTGCACCTCCCAGTCTCGCTTGGAGACTGAGCCCAGGCGGTGCAACCTCCTACCTTAGGCAGTTCAATCGCTTGGCAGAAATCAGGGTCCGAATGGGTTGATCCATTCAGTCCAATTTGGGTTTTTCAAGGGCCCAATTGTCCCATGATTAAGTTAATGGGATCACCTCCTATTTCCAACTTAATCATTGTGCTAACTACGATATTCCCTAAGACATTTACTGCAACTTGCTCCGGCGCGTCAATCGCTTCTTCCGGCGAGCTTCCGGTGAACTTCCGTCGATCATCCGATGAACCCTCGGTGATGCTCCTGCGGACTTCCGGCAAACTCCTGGACTTGCGATGATCCACTTGGCGAGTTCCGACGAGCTTCTTTGGCAAGCTCATGGACTTCTCGGATTTGTTCCCGTAGAACCTCCGACGACTGTCCGAACTTCCGTCGAACTCTCGAACTCCCAACGTGATCATTGTCTTGACTCTGGCGCAACTCCTGCTGCATGTCTTACTTTTATCGTAGTTAATCCTACACGCTTATCTCAACATATAGATTAGATAACAAATGACAATTGACTTCATCATCAAAATCCGAGATTCAACAATCTCCCCCTTTTTGATGATGACAATCAATTGATAATGGAGTTAACCTTAACTCCCCCTGTCTATATGCCATACTTGAGATAAGTCATTTTAGAATTCAAAACTTTTGAATTCAAGAGACATATTGATCATTTAAACTTATCAATACTCCCATCATGATTCCCATCATGATGTATCTCTCTGAAGATGATGTCAAGGCTTGACATTCATTTTCAAATTTTACATTACATGTTTGAATGATGATAATAGTAGCAACTCATCATATTGTAAGATATCAATATGTAAAACTGTGAAGTAAGATTTTGATATCATTACATGATGCATACATTTCAAATGATGTTTTAGCAATTATTGCATTTCATCACATGGTAAGATATCAATACGTAAAATTACGATGCAAGTTTTTTGTTTGATATCTTGACCTGATTATAGCAATCATAGTATCTCTTGGTGATGCGAGCATGGCATTAATACTCATATATTTCTCCCCCTTTGTCATCAACAAAAAGCATGGTAATTATGATACCAGGAGAACAATATAAGCAAATTTTAAGCATCAGTGTGATAATTGTTCATGCCTTTACTCGGTTCATGTTATTTTCGAATAGTAAGTGATAGGAAATCAATTATACAAGCATGATATGTAGATCACTTTGAATACTTCTTCCTTTTTATTTGTTATAATCTTTTTGCATGACGGAGGAAGGCCATTTGTGATACCAACTATTTGTGAGTTTACATTGAGTGAAAAAACCGATGAGAGATTAAATCATGCTTCAGGTATCAAGATATGTATGTGAAGCAAATCTTTGCAAGTAAAAACACTATTATTCATATTTCAAGATGGAATTCATAAGCAGGAATCATTTCATCAAGTCCATTTCAGCAAAATATTTTTCACATATAAGTGTATTAGAAAATCCAATTTTTAGGATACCAATTGTTAAGCGAATCCAAACATGAAATGAACACTTTCATGCATTCGGACAAGACTATGCTACAGATTTTCAAATATAATCATGAAGACAAAACATGCTTATTGTTATGAAAATTTTTGTATTCAACACATAATTTCCAACATGTTATTTAGGCATGTAATGGTAGTCAAGTGATTTGATCATTCAATAAAGTCCGAAAGATAATTTTAACTAGTTTATGTACTCGGACATATCAACATTCCTAATTCTCTTCTTATGAAATCAAATTGTTCTTCACTTAGAGGTTTTATAAAAATATCAGCTAGTTAATATAACATGACGCATCAACTACATTGGTATATCATTTTCACAAATCATATTTATCATGGAAATCAAGACACAAGGTTTTCAAAAAAAATATTTAGTTTCGATGTAAAATCCGACAGTGAGTAACGAGATTAAACAATGAGTGATGTTTGTAACTCTGCTCACAAATAAATACATCAGGTAACCGGATCAAGGATCAAGGCACAAGGCATTGTGATCATAGTGAGTAACATAAAGAGTTTACAATACACATACAAGCTCATTCAGGAGGTGGAAAATTAAAATGCCTAAATAAAGAGTCAAATTATGGATGAATTTGCTACAACTCAGATAGGATTTGATCTTGTCGATGTTCAAGCCGTTCTTGTCTTTGTTCAAATCGGTCCATCTGAATCCCAATATCTTCGACAGATGATGTATGAGCTGGCTCAAATGAATGTGTTTCCTCAAAGGGACAGATCGGAGGAGATTGAGTACCCCTAAAGACTAGTATTTCCGGTTCTGGTTCAGGTTGAGAGGGATCGGTTCTTCTAGGCATTCTAACCCAGTTACCGTTTCTATAAACACATCTTAATCGGTGAAGTAGATTTTCACAACTTTTAGGAACAAATGTTAAGTTGGGATTGACAAAAATAATTCCTAAGGCTTCAACATATGTTGTCCCAATAGTTTCATCATCCCATGATCCTCTAAAGTAAAGTCCTCTACTTTTTATGGGAATGCCTATCATGTCGCAAATGAATTTATCCATAATGGAGATGTGTTGTCCTAAGAGATAGGTAGACATTCTTTCTTCTTCATATACTTGTATATTGTTGTAAAATAATCTAACAAGTCTTGGATAGATGGGTTCATTAATTTGTAAAATAGGGAGTAGATCTAAGTTTGCAAACCATTGGATTGTCTCTAAGTCTCTTAGTTTATTTAAATCAAAATGTTTTCCCTTATTGACACTCCTAAGTTCGAAAGATGAAAACTTTTCAGCATGATATTTTGAATCGAAAAAGGTAAGATCAAAATATTCCACTAATCTCCTCTTCCCTTTGTCCCTTGATGATCTTTTAGACCCCATAACTACTACTGTTTAGGAGGATAGTAATGAGCAAGAGTAAATGAATCAAAAACAGAATTTAAGGGCTTCTTAGAGAATACCTTAGTGAGATCTTCAAGAGGGGGAAAGATTGTTGATCTTTTGCTTCGAAATGAGGAGTATTTGGTATGCTATGAGGGGAGAAATGGAGGTGGAGAAGTTTTGGAAGAGTAAAGAGGGGAAAGGAGTGAGTTGGGGTCAGTTCCACCGCCGACCCTAGCTCGGGTTAAAAAGGGGCAGAGTTGCAGGCGGTTGCACCTCTGGCTGGGGCGGTGCAACCGCTTGCAATACGTGACAGCCGGAGGTGCTACCTCCAACTGGGGCGGTGCCACCGCCTGCAGGCGGTGCCACCGCCTGCAGGCGGTCAGCACTTGTTCTGACCGCAGTGTGATCTGAGTTGAGAGTTTTTGATTTGAGAAGAATTTTCATTCAGAGCAATCAACTTTACTTACGTAATTACATAAGAGTTTTCATTTTAAGATAAGAACTTTTGCACGATCAAGATAGATCTTTTGACGTGCATACTCTCAATGTCGTACACATGTTTGTGATAGTTTATTCAAGTTGGTAAGCCTTGCAAGTTCATGACAAACTTAGTCAGTTCATGATATGGAGTTGGATTCGAATGGATGAAATCGATGGGTTCGAAAATCCAGAGGATATGTGAATTGAGAATCATGGGTTTCCAATTCTGAGAAATCAAATAGGGTTGTATCTAAATCGCATTTGTGGTTTTAAATTTCTAATCTTCATCTGTTATTTAGGCTAGAGAGCATTGCGAGTTCTTTTTGGATCTCGGGTCATGAATATCGAGAATCCAAGGAGCAGGATATTATTTCTTGCTCCAGCTTATAATTTTTTTTATGTCTTTACAGGAAAGGATGATTTTTAGGTATCCATTTGCTTTTGGGTGCCTCAAAAATAGATCTACATTGTTTATCATGTTGCATAGAATTTATCATGGTTCCTTTAGGAACCCAAATTAATTTGTTCGGATTAATTTTCTTGAATGGATAATAATGCGTTTTGTGTCCAAGTTTGCAACAAAAGTTACATTTTCTTTGGTGTCGAACATGTAAGATGGGGCCTTTTATGAAGGTGGTTGGATTTTGGTGAGGACTTCTCACAAATCCGATTCCACTTCTTTTGGGAACGTGACCCTTGTTTGCAAGGATCATGTTCAATGACTTGCTACCAACCTCGAATTTCTTCAAGGTGTCCTTAAGTAGCAAGTTTTCCTTTCGGAGAGTTTCTAGATCATGACATTTTGTGCATGAACTTAAACTATCATGATATTCAGTTTTTAACTTATCAAAATTACAAGTAAGACTATCATGCTCCTTTTTTAGCAATTTATATTTTCTACTAATAATCTTGCATTCATCAAATAAGTCATGGAAGGCATTTAATAATTCATCAAATGATAAATCTGCATCTTTTAAATTCGTTACCTCCTCTCCGATGGCCATTAAGGCATAATGAGCAACTTGCTCGGTGTTGGACTCCTCTTCTTCAGACGCGCTTGAGTCATCCCATGTTGCTTTGAGCGCCTTCTTCTTTGATGTTCTCTTCTTGACTTGGGAACAATCACTCTTGTAGTGTCCCGGCTTCTTGCACTCATAGCAAATAACTTGGTCCTTCTTGGGTTCAAATTTATTTTTTGTTCCATTCTTAAACTTGTTTCTTTTAATGAATTTTTTAAATTTTCTTGTTAGAAGTGTCAAGTCATCATCACAGTCCTCATCACTTGAGTTTTCTTTCAAGTGATTTTCCAAAGTTCTAAGTGCCATATCCTTCCTGTTCTTTGGAAGGATGTCTTCTTGCTCTTCATGAGCTTTGCAAGTCATCTCGTAGGTCATTAATGACCCAATTAGTTCTTCAAGAGGGAAGTTGTTTAGATCCTTTGCCTCTTGAATAGCAGTGACTTTAGGATCCCAACTCTTAGGAAGGGATCTTAGAATCTTATTTATGAGCTCAAAATCCGAAAAACTTTTTTCGAGTCCCTTTAGACCGTTGACGACATCCGTGAAATGGGTAAACATGTCGCCAATAGTCTCACTTAGTTTCATCCGGAAAAGTTCGGAAGAGTGTAACAAAAGGTTGATTTTTGACTCTTTCACTCTACTTGTGCCTTCGTGAGTCACTTCGAGTGTGTGCCAAATATCAAATGCGGTTTCACAAACCGAAATACGGTTGAACTCGTTTTTATCAAGTGCACAAAATAAGGCATTCATAGCCTTTGCATTAAGAGCGAAGGCCTTCTTCTCCAATTCATTCCAATCGATCATTGGAAGAGAAGACTTCGAAAATCCATTTTCGACAAGATTCCAAAGTTTAAAATCCATAGAAATAAGAAACATCTTCATTCGGGTCTTCCAATAGGTGTAGTCCGTCCCATTGAACATGGGTGGACATGTAATAGAGTGGCCCTCTTGGTTTCCGGCGTATGCCATCTCTATTGGGTTTTAATCCGTTTGAGAGTTAACCCCGCTCTGATACCAATTGTTAGGATCAAGAGCACTAAGAGGGGGAGGGGGGTGAATTAGTGCAGCGGAAATCTTTCGACGATAAAAACGTTTGAACGATAAAAATGATTTCGGTGTGAAAGCTGATTCTAAGATTACTTTAACTTAAGATCAAGCGAGATGACGTTAAAGTCAATCTATGAAGGCAGTTTGCAGTTATGATGAAAACCAGAATATGAGCGCAAATTGAAATATGACGTTCGTACGAAGAAACTGATTTACGTCTAAATGCTGATTCGTAAATCACTTGATTAGGCGAGATGCAACTTAAGCAAGGATATTAAGGCAGTTTGCAGTTAAGATATAAATCAAAATGAAAACGCAAACTGAAATATGATGATCGTACGAAAAAATAGATTTACGTCTAAACGCTGATTCGGAAAGTGGAAAGCTGAAACCCGATCGTATATGCATAGAAAGCAGTAAGCTTTAGAGGAGGTTTGCAGTAAAGATAAAATGCTCAAAGTAAATGCAAACCGAGATTTAGAGTGGTTCGGTCAATCTTGACCTACTCCACTTTTGGCTTCCTCCACCAACGAGGTCACTGACGTCAACTAGAGGCCTTCCTTCAATAGGCGAAGGCCAATCACCCTTTTACAGTTTCACTCCTTTTGACGAGCTTAGGAGACAACCCTTACAGAATTTTCTCTCCTCTCCTCTCTTTACAGCTCAGAACTTGGAAGAAAAGAGGGAGAAGGACTTTTGGCCTTTACAACAATTTTGAGCTCTAAAAATCACAGAACAAGATCAAGATTTCGGTGTGTATTCTCTGTGCTTTCAGTGCTAAATGGGTGGGGTATTTATAGGCCCCAACCTAGTTCAAATTTGGAGCTCAAAATTGTTAATTCCCGGAATTCCAGGATCAGGCGGTTGCACCTCCTGACTGGAGCGGTTGCACCGCCTGGCAGAGCTCGAAGACTGAGCCTCTAGGCGGTGCCACCTCCTGTCAGGGGCGGTTGCACCTCCTGCCAGAGCTCGAAGACCAAGCTCAGGCGGTGCAACCTCCTGACTGAGGCGATTGCACCGCTCAGCCAGTGCTCGGAGACCGAGCCCAGGCGATGCCACCTCCTGTCAGGGGAGGTTGCACCGCCCAGTCTCGCTCGGAGACTGAGCCTAGGCGGTGCCACCGCCTGGCTGGAGCGGTTGCACCTCCCAATCTCGCTCAGAGACTGAGCCCAGGCGGTGCAACCTCCTACCTTGGGCGGTTCAACCGCCTAGCAGAAATCAGGGTCCGAATGGGTTGATCCATTCAGCTCAATTTGGGTTTTTCAGGGGCCCAATTGTCCCATGATTAATTTAATGGGATCACCTCCCATTTCCAACTTAATCATTGTGCTAACTACGATATTCCCTAAGACATTTACTGCAACTTGCTCCGGTGCGTCAATCGCTTCTTCCGGCGAGCTTACGGCGAACTTCTGTCGATCATCCGATGAACCCTCGGTGATGCTCCTGCGGACTTCCGGCAAACTCCTGGACTTGCGACAATCCACTTGGCGAGTTCCGACGTGCTTCTTTGGCAAGCTCATGGACTTCTCGGATTTGTTCCCGCAGAACCTCCGACGACTGTCCGAACTTTCGTCGAACTCTCGAACTCCCAACGTAATCATTGTCTTGACTCCGGCGCAACTCCTACTACATGTCTTACTTTCATCGTAGTTAATCCTGCACACTTATCTCAACATATAGATTAGATAACAAATGACAATTGACTTCATCATCAAAATCTGAGATTCAACAAAATGAGGTGTGGAAGCTTGTTCCTAGGCCAAATGACAATTTAGTTATTGGTACTAAATGGGTATTTAGAAACAAGCAAGATGAATCTGGTATCGTGGTTAGAAACAAGGCTAGATTAGTGGCCAAAGGTTTCAACCAAGAAGAAGGTATCGATTACGAAGAAACCTTCGCTCTTGTGGCTAGATTAGAAGCCATAAGGATGCTCCTTGCTTATACTAGTAATAATAATTTTAAGTTGTTTCAAATGGATGTTAGAAGCGCTTTTCTTAATGGCTTTATTTCTGAAGAAGTTTATGTTGAACAACCTCCCGGATTTGAAAATAAAAGCCTCCCTAATCATGTATTTAAATTAACCAAAGCTCTCTATGGTTTAAAACAAGCCCCAAGGGCTTGGTATGATAGATTAAGTACTTTCTTATTGAAAAAAATTTCACAAAAGGCAAGGTCGATACCACATTATTTATCAAAAATTTTAAAAATAATTTTCTCATTGTTCAGATTTATGTTGATGATATTATCTTCGGTTCTACAAATGAATCTCTTTGTGAATCTTTTGCTGAAGTCATGAGTCTCGAATTTAAAATGAGTTTGATGGGAGAATTAACCTTGTTCTTAGGCTTACAAATTAAGCAAACTAAGCAATGGCATCTTTATTAGTCAAACTAAATATACCTTAGATTTGCTAAAAAGATTTAATATGAATAGCTCAAAAGCTATTAACACTCCTTTGACCACCTCCACTAAGTTAGAAGTTGATGAAAGTGGAGAAAGCTTCGATCAAAAAACTTATAGGGGTATGATAGGAAGTTTACTTTACCTCACTGCAACTAGACCAGATATCATGTTCAGTGTAGGACTTTGTGTTAGGTTTCAATCGAACCCTAAAATATCTCATTTTAAAACGGTTAAAAGAATACTTAGATATCTTAAAGGTACCACAAATCTAGGATTATGGTATCCAAAATCCGAGAATTTTGAGTTAATTGCGTATGCTGATGCGGATTTTGCTAGGTGTGGATTAGATAGAAAAAACACATCAGGATCATGTCAATTTTTGGGACATTCCCTTGTTTCCTGGTCATCTAAGAAACAAAACTTGGTTACACTATCAACAACCGAAATTGAGTATATTGTAGCTAGTGCATGCTGTGCACAAGTTGTGTGGATGAAAAACAACTTAGAAGATTATAAAGTCTATCTTAAAAACATTCTCATTAAATGTGATAACACAAGTGCAATATGTTTAACAAAGAATCTCATTCAACACTCAAGAACAAAACATATTGATATTAGACATCACTTCATATGAGATCATGTCACTAATCATGATGTAATCATAGAGTTCATTGATTTAAACATCAACTAGCTAATATTTTTACAAAACCTCTAAGCAAAGAACAATTTGATTTCATTAGAAGAGAATTAAGAATGTTAATGTGTTTGAATGCATAAACTTGTTAAAATCATTTCTCGGACTTTATTGATTGAATGATCAAATCACTTGATTGCAATTACATGCCTAAAATTACATGTTGGAAATTATGTTTTTTGGATACAAAAATTTCTATAACAATGAGCATGTTTTGTCTTTATGATTGTATTTGAAAATCTATAGTATAGTCTTGTCCGAATGCATGAAAGTATTAATTTCATTTTCGGATTCTCTTAACTAGTGGCATCCTAACAATCAGATTTTCTCGATACATTATCCTTTTCCGAACTTAATAAGCATATATATATCGAGTTTGATTCTCATCATTGATTTTTGACATATGGAATCAACTAGCAAAAACATCTCTCATACACTTATCATGTGAAAAATATTTTTTGAGAAATGGATTTGATAAAATGATTCCTGCAATGGTAGTGTTTTTACTTGCAAGGATATGTTTCACATATATATCTTGATCCTTATAAAAATGGAATATGATTTAATCTCTCATCGATTTTAACTTCATTCAAAGTAAACTCACAAATAGCTGATATCACAAATAGCCTTCCTTCTTCATGCAAAAATATAATAACAAATGAAAAGGAAGAAGTATTAAAAGCTATCTCCATGTCATGTTTTCCTTGAGATGTTTGCATAATTGATATCCTATTACTCACCATTGGAAAATGACATGAACCTAGTTATGGCATGAATAAAACCGCACTTATGCTTAAAAATTGTTTATATCGTTTTCCTTTTTGTTGATGACAAAGGGGGAGAGATATATGAATTGATGCTATGATTATGCCATGCTTGCATCATCAAAAATATATGAATCGATGATAACTATGATTGCCATATTTGCATTATGCCATGTTTGCATCATATTAAGATATCAAGAACTTGCATCGTAATTTTACATATTGATATCTTATGTTGAACTGCTACAATCATTCATATTTGAAATGTAAAACTTGAGAATGGATGTCAAGTCTTGACATCATTTTCAGTAAGATGCATCATGATAGGAATCATGATGGGAGTAATTGATAAGGTTAAGAGTTCTTAACTTATCAATAAGTCTATTGATTTCAAAGGCCTTTAATTCAAGAATGACTTATCTCAAGTATGGCATATAGATAGGGGGAGTTAAGGTTAACTCCGTTATCAATTGATTATCATCATCAAAAAGTGGGAGATTGTTGTATCTCAGATTTTGATGATGAAGTCAATTGTCATTTGTTATCTAATCCATATGTTGAGATAAGTGTGCAGGATTAACTACGATGAAAGTAAGACATGCAGTAGGAGTTGAGCCGGAGTCAAAGATTATGATCACGTTGGGAGTTCGAGAGCTCGATAGAAGTCCGGACGGTCGTCGGAGGTTTTGCGGGAACAAATCCGAGAAGTCCAGGACCTTGCCAAAAGAAGCTCGTCGGAACTCGCCAAGTGGATCATCGTAAGTCCAGGAGTTTGCCGGAAGTCCGCTAGAGCATCGCCGGAGGTTCGTCGGATGTTCGCTGGAAGTTCGTTGGAAGCTCGCCGGAAGAAGCGATTGACACACCGGAGCAAGCTATAGTCAATGTCTTAAGAATTATCGTAGTTAGCATGTAGATTAAGTTAGGAATGGGAGGTGATCCCATTAACTTAATTTGGGGGCAATTGGGTCCTTGACAAACCCAAATTGGGCCGAATGGATCAACCCATTCGGACCAGAATTCCTACTAGGCGATGACACCGCCTGGGCTTAGTCTCCGAGCGAGATTGGGCGGTGCAACCGCCCCTGACAGGCGGTGGCACCGCTAGAGCTCAGTCTTCGAGTGAGACTGGGCAGTGCAACTGCCCCTGTCAGGCGGTGGAACCGCCTAGAAGCTCAGTCTCCGAGCTGCCAGGCGATTGTACCGCCCCAGTCAAGAGGTGGTATCGCCAGGACCCCGGAAATCTGGGAAAAGATATTTTTGAGCTCCAAATTCAAACTAGTTTGGGGCCTATATATACCCCACCCTTTCCTGCATGAAAGGGCACCGAAAATCCAATCTTACTCTGTGATTTTTAGAGCTCAAAAGTGTTGTAAAGGCTAGAAGTTCTCCTCCCTCTTTTTCCAAGTTTTGATCTTTCAAGAGAGGAGAGAAAAGTTTGTAAGGGTTGTCTCCTAAGCTCGTCAAAAGGAGTGAAACTGTAAAAGGGTGGTTGGCCTTCGCCTATTGAAGGAAGGCCTCTAGTGGACGTCAGTGACCTCGTTGGTGGAGGAAGCCAAAAGTGGATGTAGGCCAAGATTGATCGAACCACTCTAAATCTCGGTTTGCATTTACTTTGAACATTTTATCTTTACTGCAAACCTCCTCAATAGCTTACTGCCTTCTGCTCTTTTATGAACTCACTTTCAAGTTTCCAAAAACGGTTTTACGTCGGACATCGATTTTATCATACGAACATCATATTTCAGTTTGCGCTTACATTCCGATTTCTATCTTAACTGCAAACTTCCTACCTTACTTTACTTCAAATACATTTCCGTAAGCTTTCAAAGTTATTATCTGCACGAAACGACTTTTACGTCGGAATCGGATTTCAACGTATGAACGCAGTTTTAATCATCGAAAATTTTCCGCTGCACTAATTCACCCCCCCCCCCCCCTCTTAGTGCTCTTGATCCTAACACATATGAATGAGTATATAGTATACCAGTCTATCTGGCTATCTCGATATCCCTCTCAAATAACCTATGATCGGGAATATTTAGGTTTATGTTTATAGGCGAATTGGTCTTATTATTATGTTCTCATCATGATCCAATTCTCATTGCAGAGATTTAATGACATCATAATATATTCATCATCCAATATAAAGTAAAATAATAATAATAATAATAACTAAAAAAACTATACAGCATGTCACATGTGTCATCACTTACGTGATTGGTTTACAGAACACCCGTATCCAGTAAAAGGTCATCCAATAACGAAGGCAATTTGCAGAATATTATCCCTATTTCAGTATTCAATTAGGAGACTCGAGAGCTATATTCACATAAGGATAGACTAAAACTACTCTAGAATGGCTTGAAAGTTCAGGCACAATGGTATCAGGTGGAAAACATCTCTCCTAAATGACCTTGGGCCTTTAGTTAGGATTTGGATAGTCTAATTTTTGGTAAAAAAAATTTAAAAAAGTAAAAACCTTGAGCTAAGTTATGAACCACCAAAGAAACAGAATATTTCCACAAGCAACTAACCATTAGGCAAACCACCTCAATCAGGTCTGCTTCGTCAAAAACTAACCCACAAGACTAAATCTCCATTCTTAAGAGATTCATCATCAAATTTAACAAAATCGATAAAAGAATCCCTAATCTTATCAAAGATAAAAGCTGATAACAAAGAACTAAACATAGTATAAGAAGCAACGAGCGAGTTGAAAATCACTTCGGCCTAAGACGATCCAAGGAACCTCTCTTATAGATGAAGCAACTAGGAAAGTACCTAGAGAGCTAATTGGGAAGGAGAGGTCATCTTGGTGGAGATGACAAACATTGGCACAAACATCAGAGGAGGAAGACCTAGAGCCAACTGAAGAGGAAAGCAATAGAGCTGCCCCATCATGACAAGCATGGCTAGAAGAGGAAGGAAGGTCTAGTAGAAAATAAGGAGAAAAGGTGAAAAAAGACAAGGTTGCCAAGGAAAAATACAGTAGCTCATTTCTCCTTCCCAAGTTTATATATATATATATATATATATATAATTTTATCTGATTTTTTCATAACTTTTGTATTCATAGAACTTTAACAAAGTAGAGGCTCAAGCAACAATCCAAAATAGCTTTCCAATATCTTTGTCTAGTACATCGATCATAAGATTTTTTGATATATTAGCTATACAATGACCGGACGGTATCGACGTATCATTGGATGTCAGAAGATATACTGTATCGACGTACGGTATATCTTATGATCTCGTTGGAAGTTTAAGAGTTCGTCGGAAGACCAGACGTTTGTCAGAAGTTATGTCGGAACCAATTGGGAAGTCTAGGAGCTTGCCAAAGAAGCTTGTCAAAACTCACCAAGAAGATCATCGTAAAGTCCAGGAGCTTGCTGGGAGTTCGCCCGAGCATTGCCAAAAGTTCGTCTGATGTTCGCCGGAAGCTCGCCGAAAGAGCAATTGACGCACCGGAACAAGAAGTGCTATGATTAAGCCTTAATTGCCATAGTCAGATCATAAATTAAGTTAGGATTGAGAGGTAATCCCACTAACTTAATTAGGGGCCAACTAGGCCCTTAACATGGCTGAATTGGGCCGAATTGAGCAGCCCATTCAGCCCCTAAATTTTTGGCCGGCGGTGGCACCGCTTAGAAAGCAGTGCCCTAGGTTATCTAGGCAGTGGTACCGTCCAGACTGGGTAGTGGTACCACTGGCAGTTAATGCTGCCAGCAGTGGTACCACCCCTGTTAGGCGGTGGTGCCGCTAGAGCTCGGTCTCCGAGCTCTGTCAGACGGTGGTACTGCCTAGTGTCAGACTACAAGCGATAGTACCACCCAGTAATGGCGGTGGTACCACTAGTAACCCGGAAATTCAGGATGAGACACTTTTTGGATCTATTTTTGAAAGCCATTGGGGCCTATAAAAACCCCACCCTTTTGTGCATGAAAGGGCACGAAAGCTATTTGCATAACCTTGAGTTCTTGAGTCTTAAAGTGTTGTAAAAGTGAGAAAAGTTCTCCTCCTTCATCTCTTAGCTTTGTAACCATTCAAGAAAGAGGAGTGAGACTTGTTAGGGTTGTCTCCTAAACCTAGCAAAAGAAAAAAGAGCTATAAAAGGTGGTTGACCTTCGCCTATTGAAGGAAGGCCTTTAATGGACGTCGGTAACCTCATCGGAGGAGGAATCCGAAAGTGGTTGTAGGTCAGATTGACCGAACCACTCTAAATTATGGTTTGCTTTTTATTTATGTAATTTATATTACTGTAAATCTCTTTAATCTTCTCTTGTACTTTTACAAAAGCTTTCAAGTTCAAATTCTCTCCGAAACGGATTGAGTCGAAACCATTTTCGTCAGAATCAGTTTTAATCGAAATAAAGACTTTTGAAATCAAAAAAGTTTTCCACTGCACTAATTCACCCCCCCCCCCCCTCTTAGTGCTACTCTTGATCCTAACAAGACTGTTAGGCGGTGGTACCGCCTAGTGGTAGGGTGCTAGGCGATGGTACTACCAGACTGGGCAGTGGTACTACCTAGTATTAGTGCTACAGGCGGTGGTACCAACCAGCACAAGCGGTGGTACTGTCAGGACATAGGAAACCCGGGATGAGACACTTTTAGGCTCCAAGTTTGAATCCACTTGAGGCTTATAAATACCCCTCTCATCCCTGGTTAACAAACACAAGCATAGATAATTTAAAGTGAGGTAATATTGTAGTAATAACTTGAGAGATCCCCTCCTCTAATTCTAAGTTTAGAATCCTGTTTAGAGAGGAGTGAGTGTTTGTAAAAGGTTGTCGCCTAAACCTGTGAAAAGGAGAAGAGGGGTATAAAAAGGTGATTTGTCTTCGCCCATTGAAGGAAGACCGTTAGTGGATGCTAGTAGCCTTGACGGAAGAGGAATCGAGAGTGGATGTAGGTCACGATGACCGAATCACTATAAAATCTGGTTTGCATTTTAGCTTTGCTATTTACATTTCTTGCAAACTGCGATACTTCCTCATTACTTTAGCTGCACACTCTTACGAATATGTTTCAAGTTAACATCTTTCCAAAATCGATTTTAATCGAACGAAAGATTTTTGAACCGACGTAATTTTATCTACTACACTAATTCACCCCCTCTCTTAGTGCTAACTTATTCCTAACAATTAGTATCAGAGCTACATTATTTCTCGCCTGATTTAACACCAAAGAGAAATGGCTCTTTTTAGCTTTCAAGAGGACTTTTCTATCGTTTGTCCTCCCATGTTCAATGGGACGGACTACACTTATTGGAAAACTCAAATGAGAGTTTTCCTATTTCCAATGGATTTGAATTTATGGAATATTATCGAAAACGGTTTTCAAAAGTCTTCTACTCCAATGAATGAATGGAATGATTTGGAGAAGAAAATTTTTTCTTTAAATGCTAGAGCTATGAATGCTCCATTTTGCGCCTTAGACAAAAATGAATTCATTCGGGTTTCTACTTGTGAAATGGCTTTTGACATTTGGCACACACTCGAAATCACACACGAAGGCACTAGTAGAGTTAAAGACTCGAAAATAAATATTTTGATGCATGATTTTGAATTATTTCGTATGGAACCAAGAGTGACTATTGGAGACATGTACACCCGTTTTACGAATATCATCAATAGTCTAAAAGCTTTTGGTAAAAGTTTTTCGAATCTTGAACTTATGAATAAAGTTTTACGATCACTTTCTAAAAATTAAGATTCGAAAGTAACGACTATTCAAGAATAAAAAAACTTGAACTATTTTCCTCTTAAAGAACTTATCGGATCATTAATGACTTGTGAAATGACATGCAAGGTGCATGATGAACATGAGAATAACCTTCCAAAGAACAGGAAGGATTTGACACTTAAAACAAATGAAGACCACTCAAGCGAAAGCTTAAGTGATAATGAACTCGAACTTTTTACTATAAAATTTAAAAGGTTCATTAAACAAGAATTAAAAAATAAAAATAAATTTAAAAGGAAGTTGCCAAAGAAGAAGAGAGCACTCAAGGTGACTTGGAACGAATCGAGTTCATCCGAAGATGAAGAACAAACCAACAAAGGCGAGGTGGCAAACTACGCCTTAACGGCTTTCGACGATGAGGTAACCAAAACCCCTTTACCTTATTTGAAATTACTTGATGCTTTTTCATGAGTTGTTTTTAAATTAGTTAGTAAATAAAAAATATATATCATACTTCTTTTTCTAGCTATTTTGAAAAAATGATCATGACAATTGCATATTTTATGATAAAGGAACAAAATATTAGATTTAAATCTAATGATTAATCGTATGTATGTTTTTTAAAAAATAATATGTATCTAAATTGATGATTTTCGACTTTGATTGAAAATGCTCAATGAAATTATGATTGATGTTTTAATGACATAATGATGTAAGACGTAATGAAAATGTTAAAAGATTTTGTATCATGCTTGATGATTTTATTTTATACATGAGGATTTGAAGTAATGATTTGAAATCATATGTTTTAGAATTATGTGTTACACTTTTTGATCTTGATGATTTTTGTGATAAATCTTGCATTTTCATTTTAAACGTTGATGCATGTTTTTATTTGGCATAAAAATTTGGACATACTTTTATAAAATCAATCATATGAATTGAAACACTAAAAAGAGAAAAGCTTTCTGCTTGAATTTTTTTTTCCTCTACTTTATCGATTTTTCAGAAAAGGAGATCAATGAATCTATTTATGTTATTTTATGAATCTCTTGAAAATAATTTTGATGTTTTGATGATTTGAATTTGAATGAGTTTTATTCAAATCATAATCTTGATTTCTTGGAATTATTTGAGATTTTTTTAATCAAGATCTCTTCTTTGTACTCCTACCATTTTTTCTTGGTATTTTATTTAAAGAGGAGATTTACTATATGAATCATGTCTTTTGGTATTCACATGATCTTGTCTTTCATGATATTATTTTTATAATTCCTTGTATTCATAAAATATATCTTATCACCAAAATTTTCTTGTTATCCTTCATGTGATGATATGAAATTATGCAATATTCATGATATTATGTTGATGCATACAAATGAGAACTTATGATCATGCATGGTAGGATGTAATGTAATTTGACATTTTGATACCATCATGATTTGAATTATTTATGATTTGGAATGATGCATGCAATACTATGATTTGTTGCTAAAATGATGTATCATGAATGCTTGAGTATCATGTATGATATGACCATAACGATAATTTATTTTTTGTATCATGCATGAAGTAAGGATGAAATGGAAGGTTTTTAAATTATGCATGTTTTAATTTGAAACTATAATGATGCGCAGACATATTGAAATAAGATTGATACTTTACCTTTGTTATGATTTAAAAATTATTGTAAAGGGAAAAAGAATTATAAAATTATATTCTTCCCTTTTTTTTTTACAATGACAAAGGAGGAGATAAATTTGTTAGCTTGCACATTTCAAATAAAGAAAGTGTTGAATCTCGAGTTTTGATGATAAAGTCAATTGTAAGTTGTTTGATCTAATCTATATGTTGAGAAAAGTGTGCAGGATTAACTACGATGGTAGTAAGACATAAAGCAAGTGTTGTGCCGGAGTCAAGATCGAAATCTCATTGGGAGTTCGAGAGTTCGACAGAAGTTTGGACGTTTGTCGGAAGTTCTACGGGAACCAACCAAGAAGTCCAAGAGCTTGCCATAGAAGCTCATCGGAACTCGCAAAGAAGATCGTCATAAAGTCTAGGAACTTGCCGGGAGTCCGCCGGAATATTACCGTGAGTTCATCGGATGTTCGCTAGAAGTACGCCGGAAGCTCGCTAGAAGAGCAATTGACGTACCGGAATAAGAAGCATTGTAAATTGTGTCTTAATTATCGTAGTTAGAGTGTCAATTAAGTTAGGATTAGGAGATAATCCCACTAACTTAATTATGGGCCAACTAGTCCCTTAATAGGGCTGAATTGGGCCGAATTGAGCACCCAATTCAGCCCCTAAAAATATGACCAGCGGTGGCACCGCTTAGGAAGTAGTGCCCCTGGATTCCTCGACAGTGGTACCCACCCCACCAGAATGGGCAGTGGTACCATCGGCAGTAGTGCTGCCAGCGATAGTACCGCCCCTATTCGGCGATGGTATCGCTTATGTTAGAATCAAGAGCACTAAGAGGGGGGGGGGGTGAATTAGTGCAGCGAAAAACTTTCGACGATTTAAAACGACATTCGTATGATAAAAACAATTTCGGTAAGAAAGCCAATTCGAAGATCACTTTAACTTGTGATCAAGCGAGATGCAGTTAAAGAAAAGATATAGAGGCAGTTTGCAATTAAGATAGAGAACATAATGTAATTGCAAACCGAAATATGACGTTCGTACGATAAAAGTGATTTCGGTATGAAAGCTGATTCAGAAGTTGTTTTAACTTAGATTAGGCGAAGTGCAGTTAAAGTAAAGCTATGGAGGCAGTTTACAGTTAAGATATAGAATAGAAAGTAAATGCAAACCAAGATTTAGAGTGGTTCGGTCAATCTTGACCTACATCCACTTTTGGCTTCCTCCTCCGATGAGGTCACCGACGTCCAATAGAAGCCTTCCTTCAATAGGCGAAGGCCAACCACCCTTTTACAATTTCACTCCTTTTGATGGGCTTAGGAGACAACCCTTACAAACTTTTCTCTCCTCTCTTGAAAGATCAAAACTTGGAAGAAAAGAGGGAGGAGAACTTCTAGCTTTTACAACACTTTTGAGCTCTAAAAATCATAAAGTAATATTGGATTTTCGGTGCCCTTTCATGCAGGAAAGAGTGGGGTATATATAGGCCCCAAACTAGTTTGAATTTGGAGCTCAAAAATGTCTTTTCCAGGATTTCTGAGGTCCTGGCGGTACTACCTCCTGACTAGGGCAGTACAACCGCTTGGCAGCTCGGAGACTGAGCCTCTAGGCAGTGCCACCGCCTGATAGGGGCGGTTGCACCACCTAGTCTCGCTCGGAGACTGAGCCCAAGCGGTGCCACCGCCTGACTGGGAGACTATCTCCTGGGCGATGCCACCGTCGACCCTAGTAGTGCCATCGCCTAGCAGGAATTATGGTCCGAATGAGTTGATCCATTCGACCCAATTTGGGTCTATCAAGGGCCCAATTGCCCCTAGATTAAGTTAATGAGATCACCTCCCATTCCTAACTTAATCTATATGCTAACTACGATATTTCTTAAGACATTTACTGTAACTTGCTTCGGTGCGTCAATCACTTCTTCCGGTGAGCTTCCGGCGAACATCCGACGAACCTTCGGCGATGCTCCGGTGGACTTCTGGCAAACTCCTGGACTTGCGACAATTCACATGGCGAGTTCTGATGAGCTTCTTTAGCAAGCTCCTGGACTTCTCGTATTTGTTCCCATAGAAGCTCCGACGACCGTCCGGACTTCCGTCGAACTCTCGAACCCCCAACGTGATCATGATCTTGACTTCGGCGCAACTTCTACTGCATGTCTTACTTCCATCGTAGTTAGTCCTGCACACTTATCTCAACATATGGATTAGATAACAAATGACAATTGACTTAATCATCAAAATTTAAGATTCAATAATCTCCCCCTTTTTGATGATGACAATCAATTGATAACGGAGTTAACCTTAACTCCCTCTATCTATATGCCATACTTGAGATAAGTCATTCTTAAATTCAAGGCCTTTGAATTCAATAGACTTATTGATAAGTTAAGAACTCTTAACCTTATCAATTACTCCCATCATGATTCTTATCACGATGTATCTTACTGAAAATGATGTCAAGACTTGACATCCATTCTCAAGTTTTACATTTCAAATATGAATGATGGTAGCAGTTCAACATAATATATCAACATGTAAATTTACAATTTAAGCTTTTAATATCTTAACGTAAATCAAACATTTCAAGTGTTTAGCAATCGTAGTATCATATGGCAAGATATCAACAAGTAAAGTTGCTATGCAAGTTCTTGATATCTTATCATGATATGGCAATAACATAGTGCAAATATGACAATCATAGCAATTCTATCATCAATTTATCATATATTTCGATGCAAGCTTAACATAATTCAAATTCAAATATGGTACTCATAGCATCAATTCATATATTTCTCATTCAAATATGTCACTCATAGTATCAATTTATATATTTCTCCCCCTTTGTCATCAACAAAAAGGAGAACGATATTAGCAAATTTTAATTAGGTTTATGTCATTTTTCAATAATGAGTGATAGGATACTAATTATACAAACATCTCAAGGAAAACATGACATGGAGATAGCTTTCATTACTTTTTCCTTTTTATTTGTTATTATCTTTTTGCATGAAGGAGGAAAGCCATTTGTGAGCTTACTCAAATGAAGTTAAAATTGATAAGATATTAAAGCATGCTTCATTCTTGTAAGGATTAAGATATGTAGGTGAATCAAATCCTTGTATGTAAAACTATTTCTCAAAAGATATAAGAAGGAATCATCAAATCCATTTCTCGAAAGATATTTTTTACATGATAAGTCTATGAGAGATGCATTTGCTAGTTGATTCCATATGTCAAAAATCAATGACGTGAATCCAAAAACTCGATATGACATATGTTTATTAAGTTCGGAAAAGAATAATGTATCGAGAAAATCTGATTGTTATGATCAAGAAGATCCGAAAATGAAATTTAACACTTTCATGCATTCGGATGAGGTTTTGCTATAGATTTTTTAATTCAATTATGAAGATAAAACATGCTTATTATCATGAAAATTTTTGTATTCAAAACACATAATTTCCAACATATAATTAAGGCATGTAATTGTGTAAAATCATCATGGCAATTAAGTGATTTAAAAAAATCTAAAAAATAATCTTAACAAGTTTATGCATTCGGACATATTAACATTCCTAATTCTCTTCTAATGAAATCAAATTGTTCTTCACTTAGAGGTTTTGTAAAAATATCAGCTAGTTGATGCTTAGTATCAATGAACTCTATGATTACATCATGATTAGTGATATGGTCTCGTATAAAGTGATGTCTAATATCAATATGTTTTGTTCTTGAGTGTTGAATGAGATTCTTTGTTAAACATATTGCACTTGTGTTATCACATTTAATGGGAATGTTTTTAAGATGAACTTTATAATCTTCTAAGGTGTTTTTCATCTACACAACTTGTGCATAGCATGCACTAGCTGCAATATACTCAGCTTCGGTTATTGATAGTGCAACTGAGTTTTGTTTCTTAGATGACCAGGAAACAAGGGAATGTCCCAAAAATTGACATGATCCTGATGTGCTTTTTCTATCTAATCTACACCCAGCAAAATCTGCATCAGCATATGCAATTAACTCAAAATTCTCGGATTTTGGATACCATAATCCTAGATTTGTGGTACCTTTAAGATATATAAGTATTCTTTTAACCGCTTTAAGATGAGATATCTTAGGGTTCGATTGAAACCTAGCATAAAGTCCTATACTGAACATGATATCTGGTCTAGTTGCAGTGAGGTAAAGTAAACTTCCTATCATACCCCAATAAGTTTTTTGATCGAAGCTTTCTCTACTTTCATCAACTTCTAACTTAGTGGAGGTGCTCATAGGAGTGTTAATAGCTTTTGAGCTATTCATATTAAATCTTTTTAGCAGATCTAAGGAATATTTAGTTTGACTAATAAAGATGTCATTGTTTAGTTGCTTAATTTGTAAGCCTAAAAAAAAGGTTAATTCTCCCATCAAACTCATTTTAAATTCGAGACTCATGGTTTCAGCAAAAGATTTACAAAGAGATTCATTCGTAGAACCGAAGATAATATCATCAACATAAATATGAACAATGAGAAAATTATTTTCAAAATTTTTGATAAACAATATAGTATCGACCTTACCTTTTGTGAAATTATTTTCAATAAGAAAAATACTAAGTCTATCATACCAAGCCCTTGGGGCTTGTTTTAAACCATAGAGAGCTTTAGTTAATTTAAATACTTGATTAGGGAGGCTATTATTTTCAAATCCGGGAGGTTGTTCAACATAAACTTCTTCAGAAATAAAGCCATTAAGAAAAGCGCTTTTAACATCCATTTGAAGCAACTTAAAATTATTATTATTAGCATAGACAAGGAGCATCCTTATGGCTTCTAATCTAGCCACAGGAGTGAAGGTTTCTTTGTAATCGATACCTTCTTCTTGGTTGAAACCTTTGGCCACTAATCTAGCCTTGTTTCTAACCACGATACTAGATTCATCTTGCTTGTTTCTAAAGACCCATTTAGTACCAATAACTAAATGGTCGTTTGGCCTAGGAACAAGCTTCCACACCTCATTTCTCTCAAATTGATTTAACACATCTTGCATTGCGATAATCCATGAATCATCTTTCATGGCTTCGTCAATACATTTAGGTTCAATTTGGGAGAGAAAAGCGGCGTTGGCACAAAAATTTTTAAGAGAAGAACGTGTTTGAACTCCCTTAGATGTGTCTCCTAGGATTAGCTCCTTAGGATGAGCATTTACATACTTCCAATCCTTGGGTAAGGGTGTTTCGGAAGTGGATGCATCCAAGTTGCTAGTTGTAGAAGGGGTTTCATTTAAATTCAAAGAATCGAAATTAACATCATCATCAAAATCATTTTTCTTGATTTCGGAAATCTCATTGAAAAGAATATGAATGGATTCTTCTATAATTAAAGTTCTTTTATTGAAGATACGAAAAGCTTTAGAAACCGAAGAATAACCAAGAAATATTCCTTCATCGGATTTAGTATCAAATTTTCCTAAGGTATATTTTTCATTCAAGATAAAACACTTACACCCAAAAACTTTAAAATATGAAACATTGGGTTTTTTATTATTCCACAACTCATAGGGAGTTTTGGTGAGTAAGGGTCTTACTAGAACTCTATTCAAAATATAGCATGCAGTGTTTACGGCTTCGGCCTAAAAATATTTGGGTAGGCTATGTTCATTCAACATGGTTCTTGTTATTTCTTGTAAATTTCTATTCTTTCTTTCTACTACTCCATTTTGTTGAGGATTTCTTGGAGTAGAGAAGTTGTTGTATCCATTAGATTCACAAAATTCTTGGAAATCACGGTTTTGAAATTCACCACTGTGATCACTTCGAATTGATGAAATCATAAAACCCTTTTCATTTTGAACAAGTTTACAAAACTTGGTGAAATATCTAAAGCATTCATTTTTGTGTTTCAAGAAATAAGTCCATGTGTATCTACTATAGTCATCTACAATGACGAAGGCGTATTTGCTACCTTCTAGGCTTGATGTAGAGATCGGTCCGAACAAGTCCATATGGATCAATTGTAAGGGTCTAGAGGTGCTTATTTGATTCTTAGATTTGAAACTACCCTTAATTTGTTTTCCTAATTGACAAGCATCACACACATTATCTTTGATGAACTTGATATGAGGAATTTCTCGTACAAGTTCTTTAGATAATATTTGAGTGATTAGTTTCATGCTAGAATGACCTAATCTCCTATGCCAAAGCCAAGCATCCTCATTCAAAACCGAGAAACGTATTTCATTGTAAAGATCATTGATGTCAATGGTGTATATGTTATTTTATTTTAATGCAATCATAGATGTGTTTTTGTTCGGTTTTTCAATGATGCAAGCATTAGATTCGAATTTGACGATATATCCTTTATCACATAATTGACTAATACTCAAGAGGTTATGTTTTAAACCATCAATTGACAAAACATCTTCAATAAAGAAGTTGGATTTGTTACCTATGGTTCCTTTGCCAATGATTTTATCCTTGTTGTTGTCTCCGAAGGTGACATAGCCTTCGTCTATGCTAGTGAGCTTAGAGAATTGAGATGGATCTCCAGTCATATGCCTTGAGCATCCACTATCAAGGTACCATCTCTTGCTCCTAGCTTATGATGGTATATGTCTCTCCTCTCCGATGGATATTAAGGCATAATGAGCAACTTGCTCGGTGTTGGACTCCTCTTCTTCGGACGCGCTCGAGTCATCCCACGTTGCTTTGAGCGCCTTCTTCTTTGATTTTCTCTTCTTAGTTTGGAGACAATCACTTTTGTAGTGTCCCAGCTTTTTGCACTCGTAGCAAATTACTTGGTCCTTTTTGGGTTCAAATTTATTTTTTGTGTCATTTTTAAACTTCTTTTCTTAATGAATTTTTGAATTTTCTTGTTAGAAGTGCCAAGTCATCGTTACAGTCCTCATCACTTGAGTTTTCTCTCAAGTGGTTATCTAAAGTTCTAAGTACCATATCCTTCCTGTTCTTTAGAAGGATGTCTTCTTGCTCTTCATGAGCCTTGCAAGTCATTTCATAGGTCATTAATGACCTGATTAGTTCTTCAAGAGAGAAGTTGTTTAAATTTTAGCCTCTTGAATAGCAGTGACTTTAGGGTCCCAAATCTTAGGAAGGGATCTTAGAATCTTATTTACAAGCTCAAAATCTGAAAAACTTTTGCCGAGTCCTTTTAGACCATTGACGACATCCGTGAAACGGGTGTACATGTCGCCAATAGTCTCACTCGATTTCATTCAGAAAAGTTTAAAAGAATGTATCAAAAGATTAATTTTTGACTCTTTCACTCTCCTTGTGCCTTCGTGAGTCACTTCGAGTGTATGCCAAATATCAAACGCGGTTTCACAAATCGAAACACAATTGAACTCATTTTTATCAAGCGCACGAAATAAGGCATTCATAGCCTTTGCATTAAGAGCGAAAGTCTTCTTCTCCAATTCATTCCAATCGATCATTGGAAGAGAAGACTTCGAAAATCCATTTTCGATAAGATTCCAAAGTTCAAAATCTATTAAAATAAGAAAGATCCTCATTCGGGTCTTCCAATAGGTGTAGTCCGTCCCATTGAACATGGGTGGACATGTAATAGAGTAGCCCTCTTGGTTTTCGGCGTATGCTATCTCTCTTGGGCTTTAACATTTTTGAGAGTTAACCCCGCTTTGATACCAATTGTTAGGATCAAGAGCACTAAGGGGGGGGGGGTGAATTAGTGTAGCGGAAAACTTTCGACGATTTAAAACGACATTTGTATGATAAAAACGATTTCGGTAAGAAAGCCGATTCGAATATCACTTTAACTTGTGATCAAGCGAGATGCAGTTAAAGTAAAGATATAGAGGCAGTTTGCAGTTAAGATAGAGAACAGAATGTAATTGCAAATCGAAATACGACGTTCGTACGATAAAAGCGATTTCGATATGAAAGCCGATTCGGAAGTTGCTTTAACTAAGATTAGGCGAAGTGCAGTTAGAGTAAAGCTATGGAGGTAGTTTGCAGTTAAGATAGAGAACAGAAAGTAAATGCAAACCGAGATTTAGAGTGGTTCGGTCAATCTTGACCTACATCCACTTTTGGCTTCCTCCTTCGATGAGGTCACCGATGTCCACTAGAGGCCTTCCTTCAATAGGCGAAGGCCAACCACCCTTTTACAGTTTCACTCCTTTTGACGAGCTTAGGAGACAACCCTTACAAACTTTTCTCTCCTCTCTTGAAAGATCAAAACATAGAAGAAAAGAGGGAGGAGAACCTCTAGCCTTTACAACACTTTTGAGTTCTAAAAATCACAGAGTAAAATTGGATTTTCGGTGCCCTTTCATGTAGGAAAGGGTGGGGTATATATAGGCCACAAACTGGTTTGAATTTGGAGCTCAAAAATATCTTTTCCCAGATTTCGGGGTCCTAGCGGTACTACCTCCTGACTGGGGTGGTACAACCGCCTAGCAGCTTGGAGACTAAGCCTCTGGGCAGTGCCACCGCTTGACAGAGGTGGTTGCACCACCTAATCTCGCTCGAAGACTGAGCCCAGGCGATGCCACCGCCTGACTGGGAGACTATCTCCTGGGCGATGCCATCGCCGACCCTGGCGGTGCCATCGCCTAGTTGGAATTCTGATCCGGATGAGTTGATTCATTCAACCCAATTTGGGTCTATCAAGGGCCCAATTGCCCCTAGATTAAGTTAATGAGATCACCTCCCATTCCTAACTTAATCTACATGCTAACTACCATATTTCTTAAGACATTTACTACAACTTGCTCCGGTGCGTCAATCGCTTCTTCCGACGAGCTTCCGGCGAACTTTCGACGAACATCCGACGAACCTTCGGCGATGCTCTGGTGGACTTCCAACAAACTCCCAGACTTGCGATGATTCACTTGGCGAGTTCCGATGAGCTTCTTTGGCAAGCCCCTGGACTTCTCGGATTTGTTCCCACAAAACCTCCGACGACCGTCCGGACTTCCGTCGAACTCTCGAACCCCCAATGTGATCATGGTCTTGACTCCGGTGTAACTTTTCCGAAAAACCCTTCGGCATGCTCCCTACTCATTCTCGGCTAGTTCCGACAGCATTCCCGACGAACCTTCGGACTTCCGTCGAACTCTCGAACTCGCAATGAATCCTTCGTGCTTGACTCCGACACTTTGTTTTGCTTTATGTCTTCGTCGTTATCGTAGTTAATCTTGCACACACAAGCTAAAACTCTACTCCAATCTAGACAATTATTACAACGCGAATTGACATTCTATTGCCCGGCACGTCATTGGTTGGCGCTTCGTCTGATTCTTCGGTGCATCGTCCTCTCTTGTGGCTTGTTGCCCAATCGGAGGTTGACCTCCGCAACTCTGATATCCTTGGCGCAATTTCGCTCTCCTTTGCCCGATGCCCGATGTTTGAAGCCTTCTGTCATCCAATATCCTGACGTGATCTCCTCCGGTGCAACATCAATTCCTCCTGCGTTAACTGTCTAATCCTGATCGAGTAGACCTGCATCACTCAAAATGCAGTTTAAATTATAAACACATATCAAGTGGTTTCATCATCAAAATACGAGATTCAACAAACTCAAGTGATGAGGACTTTGATGAAGACTTGGCACTATTAATAAGAAAATTTAAAAAAATTATAAAATAAAATAAATTAAAAAATGATACTAAAAAGAAATTTGAATCAAAGAATGAACAAGTGATATTCTATGAATGCAAGAAGCTGGGACGCTTCAAGAGTGAATGTCCCCAAGCAAAGAGGAGACAACCAAAGAAGAAGGCACTCAAAGCTATATGGGATGACTCAAGTGCTTCCGTAGAAGAGGAGCCAACCAACACCGAGCAAGTTGCTCAATATGCGATAATGGCTACTAGAGATAACAAAAATGTACCATCATAAGCTAGGAGCAAGAGATGGTACCTTGATAGTGGATGTTTAAGGCATATGACTGGAGATCCATCTCATTTCTATGAGCTTACCAGCCTAGACAAAGGATATGTCACCTTCGGAGATAATAATAAGGGTAAAATCATTGGCAAAGGAACCATAGGTAACAAATCTAACCTTCTTATTGAAGATTTATTGTTAGTTGATGGTTTAAAGCATAGCCTTTTGAGTATTAGTCAATTATGTGACAAAGGATATATTGTTAGATTTGAATCTAATGCTTGCATTAGTGAAAAACCATACAAAAACATATATATGATTGCACTAAAACAAAATAATATATACACTATTGACATCAATGATCTTTGCAATGAAATATGTTTTTCGGTTTTGAATGATGATGCTTGGCTTTGGCATAGGAGATTAGGTCATGCTAGCATGAAACTAATCTATCAAATTTCATATAAAGAACTTATAAGAGCAATTTCTCAAATCAAGTTCATCAAAGATAATGTGTGTGATGCATGTCAACTAGGAAAACAAATAAAAGGTAACTTCAAACCTAAGAACCAAATGAGCATCTCTAGACCTTTGCAATTGATCCATATGGATTTATTCGGACCAATTGCTACATCAAGCCTAGGAGATAGCAAATATGCATTGTCATTATGGATGATTTTAGTAGATACACATGAACTTACTTTTTAGCACACAAAAATGATTGCTTTAGGTATTTCTCTAAGTTTTATAAATTTGTTCAAAATGAAAAAGGTTTTATGATTTCATTAATTCAAAGTGATCATGGTGGTGAATTTCAAAACCATGATTTCCAAGAATTTTGTGAATCTAATGGATACAACCACTTCTCTACTCCAAGAAATTCTCAACAAAATAGAGTAGTAGAAAGAAAGAATAGATACTTACAAGAAATGGTTAGAACTATGTTAAATGAATATAGCCTACCCAAATATTTTTATACCGAAGTCATAAATACGGCATTCTATGTCATAAATAGGGTTCTAGTAAGACCATTACTTTCCAAAACTCCTTATGATTTATGGAACAACAAAAAATCCAATATTTCATATTTTAAAGTTTTCAGATGTAAATGCTTTATATTGAATGAAAAAGATACCTTAGGAAAGTTTGATGCAAAATTCGATGAAGAAAATTTTCTTGGTTATTCTTTCATTTCTAAAGCCTTTTGTATCTTTAACAAAAGAACTTTGATTATAGAATAATCAATTCATGTGGTTTTTAATGAAATTTTCAAAGTTAAGAAAAATGATTTTGATGATGATCTTAATTTTGAAAATTTGAACTTGAATGAATCCCTTTCTCCTTCTAGCAACTTAGATACATCTTCTTCCGAACCTTCTTTACCCAAGGAATAGAAGTATAAAGATGCTCATCCTAAGGAGCTAATAATATGAGACACATCTAAAGGGGTTCAAACTTGTTTCTCTCTTAAGAATTTCTGTGCAAACACCGCTTTTCTCTCCCAAATTGAACCTAAGTGTATTGATGAGGCCTTGAAAGATGATTCATGGGTCATCACAATGCAAGAGGAGTTGAATCAATTTGAGAGAAATAAGGTGTAGAAGCTTGTTCCTAGGCCAAGTGACCATTTAGTTATTGGTACTAAATGGGTCTTTAGAAACAAGTAAGATGAATTTAGTATCATGGTTCAAAACAAGGCTAGATTAGTGGCCAAGGGTTTTAACCAAGAAGAATGTATCGATTATGAAGAAACCTTCACTTTTGTGGTACGATTATAAGCCATAAGGATGCTCCTTGCCTATACTAGTAGTAATAATTTTAAGTTGTTTCAAATGTATATTAAAAGTACATTTCTTAATGGCTTTATTTCTGAAGAAGTTTATATTGAACAACCTCTCGGATTTGAGAATGATAATCTCCCTAATCATGTATTTAAATTGACTAAAGCTCTCTATAGATTGAAAAAAGCCCTAAGGTCTAGGTATGAGAGACTTAGGTCATTTCTTATCGAAAATAATTTCTCGAAAGGCAAGGTCGATACTACATTGTTTATCAAAAATTTTGAAAATAATTTTCTTATTGTTCAAATTTATGTTGATGATATTATTTTTGGTTCTACGAATGAATCTCTATGTGATTCATTTGCTAAAAATATGAGTCTTGAATTTGAAATGAGTTTGATGGGAGAATTAACTTTCTTTTTAGGCTTACAAATCAAACAACTAAGTAATGGTATATTTCTTAGTCAAATAAAATATGCTTTAGATTTGCTAAAAAGGTTTAATATGGATAGCTTAAAGGCTATCAACACTTCTATGAGCATCTCCACTAAGTTAGAAATTGATGAAAGTGGAGAAAGCTTTGATCAAAAAGTTTATAGGGGTATGATAGGAAGTTTACTTTACCTCATCGCAACTAGACCGGATATCATATTTAGTGTAGGACTTTATGCTAGGTTTTAATCTAATCCTAATATATCTCATCTCAAAGCAATTAAAAGAATACTTGGATATCTTAAAGGAACCACAAATCTAAGATTATGGTATCTAAAATCCGAGAACTTTGAGCTAATTACTTATGCTGATACGGATTTTGCTGGATGTAAATTAGATAGAAAAAACACATCCAAAATATGTCAATTTTTAGGACATGCACTTATTTCTTTGTCTTCCAAGAAACAAAACTCGGTTGCATTATCTACATCAAAGCTAGTACATTGCAGCTAGTGCATATTGTGCACAAGTTGTATGGATGAAAAACACTTTAGAAGATTATAAGATCCATCTTAAAAATATTCCCATAAAATATGATAACACAAGTGCAATATGTTTAACAAAAAATCTCATTCAACACTCTAAAACTAAATATATTGATATTAGGTATCACTTTATATGAGATCATGTTAATAAACATGATGTAATCTTAGAGTTTATTGATACAAAGCATCAATTAACCGATATCTTTACAAAACCTTTAAGTGAAGAACAATATGATTTTATTATGAGAGAATTTGGAATGTTAATTTGTCCGAATGCATGAATTTGATGTATATCTTTTCCGGACTATCTTCCTTGAATGGAGCTTTCATGAGCCTATTTCGTTTTTATCTTCCTTGGTATCAAGTTTACTTCATACACTTGCTCCATCACTTAATTATTTTTTATACATGGAATTAATTGACAAATGCATCTCTCACGGATTTATCTCTTGTAAACTTTTATTGACAAATGGATTTGATGTGATGATCCTCTCATTATGAAGGCTTATTCACGGAATTTCTTTTATCCTTCATATGATGATTCTTTCATATGAATTCTTTCTTAATGAAGGAAGAATTTTTATGATTCATTTTTATGAGACGAACACTTGCAAGAATGAGGATTTGATTTCACATTAATATCTTGATCCTTGTGAAAATTGAAGCATGATTTAATGAAAATCGTTTATCATTTTTAACTTCATTCAAAGTTGGTTCTCAATGGATTTTCCTTCTTCATGCAAAGTTTTGATGAAAAATAAAAAAAGGAGAAGTTGATGGAAGCTATCTCTTAAATAATTATAACTTTTAATGTTGAGAACTTTTGAATAATACCATGTCATGAATGCTTGAAATATGATTGGTATGAATTTTTTTTTTACAATTTGAAATGTGACATGAATTTTTATCACACTTACATTGTTGAATTGTTTTCCTTTTTATTGATCACAAAGGGGGAGAAATAAGACCAAAATGTTATAAATTGATGACAATGTATACAATGTATTTCATCATATATACTTGAAATGTTTGCTTGATAAATTTCCTTCGTTATGATAAGATATCTAGACCTTAACTTGCTATTTTGTAATTGATATCTTGCCATAGAATGATGAATTACTATCTTTGCATCTTTCATATTTAAAATATCATACTTGAAAAATGGATGTCATGCCTAGACATCATTTTGAGAATGTTAGATCATGATAGGAATCATGATGTGTGTATTAATAAGTTTAAATGAACTTAACTTATCAATTTGTTTCTTGAATTCAAAGACATTGAATTCAAGAATGTCTTTTCTTAAGTATGACATATAGATAAGGGGAGTTAAGGTTAACTCTGTCATCAATTAATTGTCATCATCAAAAAGGTGGTACCGCTAGAGCTCGATCTCCGAGCTCTGTCAGGCGGTGGTACCGCCCAGTAATGGCCATGGTATCGCCAGGAACTTGGAAATCCGGGATTAGACACTTTTTGGCTCCATTTTTGAAGCCATTAGGGCCTATAAAAACCTCATCCTTTTCTGCATGAAAGGGTACAAACCTATTGGCTTAATCTTAAACTCTTGAGTCTTAAAGTGTTGTAAAAGTTAGAATTCTCCTCTTTCATCTCTTAACCTTGTAACCATCCAAGAAAGAGGAGTGAGACTCGTAAAGGTTGTCTCTTAAACCCGTGAAAAGGAGAAAGTGCTGTAAAAGAGGTGGTTGGTCTTCACCTATTGAAGGAAGACCTTTAGTTGACGCCAAAGACCTTGTCAGAGGAGAAATTCGAAAGTGGATGTAGGTCACATTGACCGAACCACTCTAAATCTAGTTTGCATTTTGTTTTGAGCAATTTTGTTTAACTGCAAATCATTTCATAGCAAAGTGCTTCTTCTCCTCATCTTGCTTTCACTACACTTACGCTCTCTTACATTTTAAAGTTACTATCTTTCCGAATCGATTTCCTTCGAATATACGAAATATTTTATATAAGAATCGAAAAGTTTTCTGCTGCACCAATTCACCCCCCCTCTTAGAGCCACTCTTGATCCTAATAGAAAGTACTTGCTATGTTGAACATCATCAAGAATTACTAACTTGCAATCTCAAGAGAAGCAAAAGTGCTATTTTGCCTATCTCAAGAAGCAAAACTTGCAACTTGCATATTACAAAATGAAGCAAGAATTGCTAGTTTGCACACTTCAATAAGAGACAAAAATGCTATCTTGCATTCATTTTCGAAAACTTACTAGCTTAAACATTGCAAAGATAAGCAAACATGCTAAACTCTGCACATCTCTAAAACTTGCTAGCTTGCATGCTATCTTACTAACTTGCATGATGATAAAACTTGAGATTATATTTGTAATGCAATGATTTGAAATTATATTTCAAAAACTTGCTAGTTTGAACATCGTAAAGAAAAGCAAACATGCTAACTTGCACATCTAGCAAAATTTACAAACTTGCAAAACTCAAAATCGTTGCTAGCCTGCATGTTGTAAAATGATGTAAAATTTTGCTAGCTTGTGCTTTGCAAAAAAAACAAAAATTACTAGCTCGAACATTGCAAAGGAAGTAAAAATTGATAACTTGCACTTCTCAAAAGAAAAGAAAGAACTCACTAGCTTGCATGTTCTAAAATCATGAAAATTTGCTAAATTGCTAAGCTTTCATATATCTAAAACTTCATAGATGCACTTCTCCTTTTTGTTGATGACAAAGGGGAAGAAGGTATGATGATGATTATGCATAGGAAGATGTACTTGGATATTTTGATTATGCATGATTTTATGATGCATGCAATGATATGATAAATTGGTTATTTTAATACTCATGTTGCATGCAATGTTAAAATACTATGATTTCAAAGTTTCTATCAATATGACATATTGATAGGAGAAGTTTGTTTAAACTCCATCATCAATTGGTTGTCATCATCAAAAAGGGGGAGATTGTGTTTATCTTATCTGTGTTTTGAGTGACGCAGGAAGCTTCGATCAGGGAGAGATAATTAAAAGTAGGAAGAATTATGTTAGGCTGGAGTAGAATATGTCAGAAGATTAGATGTCGAGTCGGAGGATTAGTTGACGTATCTGTTAGGAACGAGTCGACACTAGGGGGGGGGTAAATTAGTGCAGTAGATAAAATCACCGGTTCAAACAATTTTCGTATGATAAAAATCGATTTCGACGAAAACCATTTTATAAAGATATTAACTTGAAAGAGTATGGAAGAGTAGTGAAAGCAATAAGGATGTAAGGTAGTTTGTAGTAAAGATAAATTGCAAGAATAAAAATGCAAACCGAGTTTTATAGTGGTTCGGTCATCGTGACCTACATCCACTCCGTCGATTCCTCTCCCGTCGAGGCCACCGGCATCCACTAACAATCTTCCTTCAATGGGTGAAGATCTATTGAATCTCGAATTTTGATGATGAAGTCAATTGTAATTTGTTTGATCTAATCTATATGTTGAGAAAAGTGTGAAGGATTAACTACGATAGTAGTAATATATAAAGTAGGCGTTGTGCCGGAGTCAAGATCGAGATCACGTTGGGAGTTCGAGAGTTCGTCAGAAGTTCGACAGGAACCAACCGAGAAGTCTAGGAGCTGGAGCTTGCCATAGAAGCTCATCGGAACTCGCCAAGAAGATCGTCACAAAGTCTAGGAGCTTGTCGGGAGTCCGTCGGAGCATTGCCGAGAGTTCGTCAGATGTTCGCTAGAAGTACACTAAAAGCTCGTCGGAAGAGCAATTGATGCACCGGAACAAGAAATGCAGAAACATATATTAATTATCATAGTTAGAGCGTAAATTAAGTTAGGATTGGGAGGTAATCCCACTAACTTAATTAGGGGCCAATTGGGCCCTTAACAAGGCTGAATTGGACCGAATTGAGTACCCAATTCAGTCCCTGAATTCTTAGCCTACGGTGGCACCGCTTGGAAAGCAGTGCCCCAGGAAATCTGGGGGATGGTACCACCCAGAATGGGCGATGGTACCGCTAGTAGTTATTGCTGCCAATGGTGGTACCGCCCTTGTTGGGCGATGGTATCGCCAGAGCTCGATCTTTGAGCTCTATTAGGCAATGGTACCGCAAACTGAGCGGTAGTATAGCCCAGTGTCAGGTGTCAGGCGGTGGTACCGGCCAGTAATAGTGGTGGTACCGTCAGGACCCCTGAAATCTGGATTAGACATTTTCTAGCTCTATTTTTGAATCCATTGGGGCCTATAAAAACTCCACCCTTTTCTGCATGAAAGGGCATGAAACCTATTGACATAATCTTGAGTTCTTGAGTCTTAAAGTGTTGTAAAAGTTAGAGTTCTCCTCCTTCATCTCTTACCCCTGTAACCATCCAAGAAAGAGAAGTGAGACTTGTAAGGGTTCATCTCCTAAACCCATAAAAGGAAAAAGTGCTGTAAATAGGTGTTCGGTCTTCACCTATTAAAGGAAGGCCTTTAGTGGATGCCGGAGACCTCGTCAAAGGAGAAATCCAAAAGTGGATGTATGTCACGTTGACTGAACCACTCTAAATTCTAGTTTGCTTTTCATTAGTGCAATTTACTTTAACTGCAATTCATTTCATTACAAACCGCTTCTCCTCCTCATCTTGCTTACGCTCTCATACGTTTCAAGTTGCTATCCTTCGAATTCGATTTTCATCAAACGTACAAAATATTTTACCGAGAGATCGTTCGATTTTCATTGTGAAGTCCAGGAGCTTGCCGGGAGTTCGCCAGAACATTACCGAGAGATCATCGAAAGTTAAAGAGATGGGTGGGTGTTAAAAGGGAGAGGGGTGGCAATAGGGCTTTTCACGATCCAAGAAGAGAGAGAACAAGAGCATATCTCCTCATCATTTTCATCGTAAAGATAATAGGTAAATCATGAGCATCCTTGAGCAATGAATTTATACTTTATGATCTATTTGTTGTGAGCATGATATACTAATGGCCAAGGAAAAATACAGTAGCTCATTTCTCCTTCTCAAGTATATATATATATATATATATATATATATATATATATATATATATATATATATATATATATATAATTTTATCTAATTTTTTCATAACTTTTGTATTCATGGAACTTTAACAAAGTCGAGGCTCAAGCAACAATCCAAAATAGCTTTCCAATATCTTTGTCTGGTACATCGATCATAAGATTTTTTGATATATTAGCCATACAATAACCATGATTTGCTTCTAGAAAGATCTCCCTCGCAACTAAAAGAATTTTTGGATTTCGATCACTAATAATTGTTAAGTTTTTGTATTCAATAATACATATTCCCAATTGATGTAAAAATCATTCTCAAGAAATCCTATTTTTAATCTCTCTCATAGCAAATGTAATTAAAAATAATTTATTATCATTATCAATAGCTATAGTAATCATTAAAGTACCACAATTTTTTCTCGATGGATATGTGATATCAATATCAAAAATAGGATGCATATGTAATCGAAACCTTCTAAGGCAAAGTCCAAAAGTCCAAAAACTTCTTTGAAAATGATATTATGATGTCATTATCATTTGAACAAGAATCTCATAATCCTAAAGTTTTAACCCCTTTAGAATTGAAATTATATTAGTTTGAATAGTCAAAATCACCATAAACTTTATTAAGTGAAATCTCTCGTGCAAGATAAGTCTTTTTGTATGATACAATAACTCAACCTTTTTTTAATATAGATAATAAATATCTTTGGAGTATAATCATCATTTGTCACAAGTTGATCTTTTAATTTGATCTAGAATGAAAGAACTATTGCATTCTTTATGATCCCTATTTAATCTTGGCAAAGTATATTCATACTTTTTACAAAACTTGGTAATTCGGAAACTATCAGTTCCACCATAAGTTACTATCATTCATTGATAGTCGAAAACTATACATTTTAAAACTATCAAGAAGAGGATTGTCCCTATATTGAGATTATTAGGAAAAAAAAAAAAAAAAGAAGCACAAGCTAAAAATCCAAAAATTTACATGTAAAGTAACACTGAAATATGAGAAAATTTTTGGACAAATTGAAGTTTTTGAGGTTGTTTCAAGTGAAAATGTCCTATCATGTGATATTGATTTTGAAAAAGAAAATATGAGTTGGACATCCACATGTCATTTTTAAGAAATCTTGAAGGTTTGAGATTTTACGGAGGAAAAATTGGAGTTATAATGTATTTTAGTACAGCCCAAAAATATTATAAATCTAATAAAACAAATATCATAAAATATAAAAATATTTAGAAAAGTTTAAAAATATCATCTTTGCTAACACTCTTATGGTCTTGGAACAAAAGGCACATCTAAATTTAGCTTCAAAATAACCCAATTTTTCCTAAGGTTGATTTAAGTGAAAATACCCCATGATATGACATGAATTTTAGAAGAAAAAAAAAAGTCAATTGGACATTCACATGTCATTATCAAGATCTCATGAAGGTTTTGGAATTTTTTGGGGAGGAATTAAATGAGTTACACTGTTTTTTAATAGGAACAAAAAAATAATATAACCCTATTGAAAAATAGTAAAACTAAAATCATGAAATATAAAAATATTTTAAAAAGTTTAAAAATACCATCCCTATTAATATTTTTGTGTTGTTTTGACAAAGGCACATCCAAATTTAGTTAAAATTATCAAATAATAGAAAATTAACATAAATTCAATCTTTGTGGGCTGATTTAAATGAAAAGCAGTCTAGCCAGCACTATTGAAAAATAGCGAAAAACTGACCTCATTAAACAAGAAAATACTAAAAAAAAAGGCTTGAAAATACCATCCCTACTAATACTCGTGTTATTGGGGCAAAAATACATTTAAATTTAGCTTAAAATTATTAAATAATATTAAATTAACACAAATTCAGTGTAAATAATAATAGTACAACCTTGTCGTCAAACAGTATAACTAACCTCATAAAATATGAAAATATTTAGAAAATTTTGAAAATACCATCCTTGTTAATACTCCATTACTCGGGACAAATGCACATGTAAATTTAACTTAGAATTACCTACTAATAGGATATTAGCACAAATTCAGTATTTTTGGGGCTCATTTAAGTGAAAAATATCCTATTATGCATCATTTTCAAGGTATCTCGAAAGCTTAGAATTTTCTGGATGAGGTGTGAATGAAAAATAGTGTTTTTCAAAGGTGTTATATTTTTATTTAGAAGGAAGCCTAACTCACCTCTGAATAATTTATTTAGATGTGATAACACCTTAAGTAGTTTTGAGTAAAAATTACTTCTAAATTCAGCTTATATTGTCAAACTATAGATAATGAACAAACTATATAAGTTAATATAATAATAAAATATATTATAAAAGATGAGGGTTTCACATGGGGAGAAAATCAATAATTTGGTCAAACAATAAATATTTTTACTACTCTTTTAATGAAAATCTTATACATATTTTAACCTCTAAATAACTATTAAACGATCAACAACTAATCAGGACAATAATATACTTAAGCAAAAAGCCTTTGTCTTCTCGATTCAATACTCAAAGAATATAAAAACCAAGCCTTTAAGACATCACAACAAAAATGAAGGAAAAGAGGAATGAGAATCACAAGGACAAAATCAAAGATAAGACTAAAAAAAAAAAAAAAAAAAGAAGGTGGAGAGGAAAAATAAAAAGGCGAGGGAAAAGATAGATGGGAGAGGTTTGATAGAAAGAATAGAATATAAGAAGCTTTATTTAAGTAACTTTGGCTTAAATATATTAAGCTGTTCTCTCTCCTATTTATACAGATTAGGACTATTTATACAGATTAGGAGGAAGGATTTCCCTCAACAGATTAGTTGGGGAAATCTTATCTTCTATCAAGTTGGGGTAGTTGGGGAAATCTTATCTTCTATCAAGTTGGGGAAATCTTATCTTCTATCATGCCCCCGCAAGATGGTGCTCCTGACAAGGATACCAATCTTGGATCGATGCAAAGAATTGTTTACAAGCGAGAGGCTTCATGAGTAAGATAAGTGTAGATCGCTACTGCTGCTGTTGTGATTGCTGTTGCTGTGATGGCACAGGCGTTCCCTTCATTCTCCTTAAGTCTGCCGAATGTTTAAGTCTGCCGAATGTTTAAGTCTGCCGAATGTTGACAGATCAGCGAAGACTACCGCGGTGAGGAAGATGAGGATTGACCACGGAGCCTCTTAGGAATGCAACGGCATTGGTCGCTGGCCGAAGGGTGAAGCTTCACTTTTCTCAGCGACATTGGTCGCTGGCCGAAGGCAAGAGTGAAGCTTCGCTTTTCTCAACGACGTTGGTCGTGGTTGCGATTACGACGGCTGCGACGGTAGAGAAGAAATCTACAACAATGTTGCAGTAATGCTACTACAACAAAGGAGGAAACTGTAACAGAGGAGGAAGCTGTAGCAGAAGAGGAAGAAAAATAGCTACAACGAGGAAGAAAGGTGGGGCAGTGCTGATGAGCAGCACTAGAGATGCCGTAACGGAAGGGAACGGACGTTGGCGCAGAGTGGCAACACCAATGATGAATTGGCAGCGAGAAGAGAGCTTGCTCTAGGCAAGTGGCTCTGATACCATGATAGAAATAATAGAAGATAAGAACAATAATTGAAGAAGCTTTATTGTAGAAATAAAATAGCTTTAGCTTAAATCTATTAACATGTTCCCTCTCCTATTTATACAAATTAGGAGGGAGGATTTCCCTAACAGAATAGAGAATTTTCCTCAATAGAATAAGAAATTTCCTCGTATAGTTAGGAAAATCCTCTATTCTGTTAGGGAAATCCTCCCTCCTAATTTGTATAAATAGGAGAGGGAACATGTTAATAGATTTAAGCTAAAATTCTCGGATACCGCCTCAAGAGCAAGATTGAATTTCACTGGTCCGGCATCATTGTTATTAAGGCAAAATGCTGTAAAGATGGTCATGGAACTTTGGATATAGTGACTGATCCTCAGTCGAAGAAGCAGACGATGTGGCAAGCAGCACCAGACTTTACAAATGGTCAATCAAGAATACATAGGAGGCATATGCTTCAATGTCCCTGCGGCCAGCTAAGCAAGTTTTCTAAGCAGCTTATTGATCGTGATCCACATCCGAAGTCACAAAGTCAGCAACCAGACTGGATGATTATGGAGCCTTCTCAGCCTTCTTTGAACTTGATTCTCCTTTTGCAACTTCGTCAATGTGTAATAAGAATGAGGTACACAATTCTTTTGGAAGGACACAAGATTTTGACTCTCAGGATATTCCTGCACCAAGCTCTGATACCATGATAGAAAAAATAGAATATAAGAAGCTTTATTGAAGTAACTTTAGCTTAAATATATTAAGCTGTTCTCTCTCCTATTTATACAGATTAGGAGGAAGGATTTCCCTCAACAGAATAAACAGAATAAAGAGATTTCCTCGTGTAGTTGGGGAAATCTTATCTTCTATCAAGTTGGGGAAATCTTATCTTCTATCAAGGTTAAGGGTTTTGTCTATCATCTCCCATACCAATGGACAGTAACATATATCTTTCCTTAACTAAATTAAATTTGTAGTGAACAACTTAGATTAAACGGAGCTGAATCAGAAAGCATTTATTCGATGGACGTAAAACAAAAAGAGGACACTCTACTAAAATTAATAAAACTTATAATTTTTTTAAAAGAATTTATTCGAAAAGATATTATTTTAAGTGAGAAAAGAGATTATTTTAGGATAAAACAAAAAGAGGACACTCTACTAAAATTAATAAAAACTTACAAATTTTTTTGAAGAATTTATTCGAAAAACAAAGATTAAGTTTTCAATATAATTAACTTTTTAAAAAATAATTAAAGAATAAATTATTAATGGACTCATTGTTCGTTGCTACTCGAGACATATGAAAAAATTAATGACTATATCCTTTCAACATTCACTTTTAGTTGTCATATCTTTATGTTCCTCCTCCGAAAATAAGCTTCTTTTATATTTTTCTTTTTTTCTTTCACCTTAGTTTGTGACGTGAGACTTGCTTTGTCTTGCATTCTTACTGTTTCTTTTTCTCTAGCACCACATCGTGTATCACACAGTGGATCAAACAACACTATACGATTTGCATCCAACTTATTATCTATAGTCCTATTTTGAGCAAAAATGAAACTAAGACTAATAAGTTATATATCCGATACACACACCAGTTGAGGAGAACCAGTAATCTAAGGTGATCAACATTTAGGAGACGTAAGAAACCATCAATAGTTTGCAACAAGGAACAAGGAATTCACTAACCGCAACTCAATTCCTCGGGAGTCCAGTCCATGTAGAACTCTATGTTAGAAAAGAGATAGAAAAGTAATTACTGAAGAAGCTTGATTGTATTGATATGTCCCTCTCCTATTTATGGAGGAAGGATTGGATTTTCCTCAATAGAGTAGAGAGATATCCTCGTATAGTTGAAGAAATCTTATCTGCTATCTGCTATCATGCCCCCGCAAGATGGTGCTCCTATGACGCCAATCTTAAACCGATGTAATGCAAAAAGGTGGTGAGCGAGAGGGTTCGTGAGTGAATCGGCTAACTAATCAACCGAATGGACATGAGAAACTTGTAGTTGACGATGGACAACTTGATCTCGCACAAAATGAAAGTCGATAGCAATATGTTTCGTGCGAGAGTGAAACACCAGATTAGCGCATAGATAGATAGCTCCGACATTGTCACAATATATTATAGGAGTAGAGTTGATGTTGAGTTCTTTAAGCAGATTTGCGACCCAATTGAGTTCTGCAATGACAGTGGCGATGGCACGGTATTCAGTTGTAGACCATGAGACTGTCTTTTGCTTCTTAGAACTCTAACTGATTGGATTAGTGCCAAGGAAGACAATATATCCCGATGTGGATATTCAATCATCAAAATTGCCTGTCCAATCAACATCGGTAAAGGCATGAAGCTGAAGTGGAGAGTATTTACGAAAAAAGACACTATGATTGAGAGTCCCCTTAAGATACCGTAGGACTCATTTGACCGCAAACCAATGCATAGTAGGCGGCCTCTGCATAAATTGTGATAATTTACTAACTGTAAATAAGATATTAGAATGGGTGAGTGCTAAGTACTGCAAGGAACCAACAACTTGTCGGTATTGAGTGGGTTCTATAGCAGGACTTCCATCAGATAATTTGAGAGAGCCATTAGCAAATAGAGGAGTTATAACTACATTTGCGTCCTGCATGTTTGTTTTGGATAATAAATCTTGAATTTACTTTCTTTGTGATAGAAAGAGACCGGAAGGTGTGAATGTAGCTTCTACACCCAAAAAGTAGTTCAAGGGTCCTAAATCTTTGAGCGAGAATCGATCTACCAACTGTTTAATGAATGCTTGGATTTCTTCGGGGTTGTTGCCTGTAACAATGATGTCATCCACATAGACTAGAATATAAATTGTGTTGCTATGGTGGTGTCTCAAAAATAACAAGGAATCAGATTTGGAGTTGAGAAAGACAACTGAAGTCAGAAAAGAGCCAAGTTCAGTGTACCAAGCTCTTGGAGCCTGACGAAGTCCATAAATAGCTTTTCGAAGTTTGCAGACATGCCTTGGATACTGAGAATGAGTGAAACTAGGAGGTTATTGCATAAAAACATCTTCAGTTAGAGTCCCTTGTAAAAAGGTATTATTAACATCTAATTGGCGTAATTGCCAACCCTTAGGGGTGGCGAGACTTAGGATAAGTTTGATTGTAGTGGGCTTAACAACGGGACTGAATGTCTCGGTAAAATCAACTCCAGGTCTTTGATGAAACCCTTTGGTGACGAGGCATGCCTTATATCGGGCAATAGAGCCATCGGGGTTCCGCTTAACTCGAAAAATCTACTTACACCCGATGATATTTTATGTATGATGAAAGGGTACTAGATCCTATGTTGAGTTATGGAGGAGGGTATTATATTCCTCACACATGGCGATATGTCAATGCGGAGATTTTTGAGCTTGAGTGAAGGTGGTGGGTTCAACGATGGTGGATGAGGAATCCACGATAGCATGAAGATCAAGGACCTGAGGCGGTTTAAAAATACCACTTTTAGAGCATGTGGTCATAGGATGGTTGGAGACTATAGGACCGTAAGGCTATGTTGTTGGAAGAAGGGGTTAAGAGTCATTGACACAAGGTAGGTCAGGTGGAGGAACATCAGGTGGTGGTACGTCAGGGTCACTTAGCCGAGAAGGAGGTAAAGATAACGATTGTGAACCTGAACCAAGTACCCCAATAGTCGGAGAAGAGAGAAATGGAGTAGGAATGGGCAATTGCTGAACCGGAGGAGTGGAATAGTATGGATCATGAGAGGAGGGACTGGACGATGTTATGGGAGGCTCATCCAATTGGATCGGAGGTATACCCCAATGAGAAATAGTTAATGAGGAGGTATGTATGGTAAGAGAGGTTTGGTTGTGAAAAGGAAAGATAAACTCAACAAAAATAACATGACGTGATATAAAAATTTTGTGAGTGTGGAGATTATAACAACGAAAAGCATTATGTTCAAGAGAGTAACCTATAAAAATGTAAGAATTAGATCATGATATTAACTTGTGAGAGGCATAGGGACGCAACCATGGATAACATAGATAACCAAATACTCTGAGTTTACGAAGGTTTGGGGGTTTGTGAAATAGTGTGTCAAAGAGGGACTGGTATTGTAGGACTGGCGTAGGTATTATATTAATAAGATAGACGACAGTTTGAAAGACTACCATCCAAAATTTTGAAGGCATGGAAGCCTGATGGAGAAGTGTGAGCCCAGTTTCCTATATATGCCGATGTTTGCATTTGGTGGAGCCAACAAGTTGATGAGTATATGGGGGAGACTTGAGGTGTTGGATACCACAAGTTAGAGAGATAGGATGCTAGGGCTTGATATTCACCGTCACCATCAGAGTAAACCGTTTTGATGGTAGACTGAAAGTGGTTTTCGATCAACTTTTGAAAAGTGGGAAAGATGGTCGAAACATCATATTTATGGTAAATAGGATATAACCATGTGTATTTAGTGAAGTGATCTACAAAAATGACATAAAATCTAAATTTATGAAAAGACTGGATAGGAGCAGGGCCCCAAACATCTATATAAATAATTTCAAATGGTTTAGAGGTGGAAATGGAAGATGAGCCAAATGGCTGTCGATGACTTTTATTACTAAGACATGCATCACAATGCGGTATAGAACTATATGATTTAAAAATAAAAAGAGAGAAACGAGAAAGTAATTTTTGTTGAATAAGGGATGAGGGATGACCAAGATGACGATGCCACACATTAACTGGAGCCATAACGGAAGAACGAACAGTGGGTTGGGTTATTTGTGGAGTTGATGGCCATTCATAAATGTTGCCTCTATTCGGGCCCTAAACTAAGGATGCCCCCGTGCTCAAGTCTTTAATAAGAAAGGAATCAGGAAAAAATTCAATTGAAGTATTATTTGTTTTGCAAAATTAAGAAACAGAAATGAGATTGCGTTTAATATTAGGGGCGCATAAGACATCATCGAGTGTAAATGTGGTAGTATCAGAAGTAAGCGTTGTGGAACCAGTATGAGTTATAGGAAGGCTTTTACCATCACCGATGATGATATCTTCATCGCCACCATAGGGATTGTGGAGAGACAAATTCTAAAGATCAGAGGTGATGTGATGGGAGACTCTAGAGTCCACAATCCAGTTGGGCTGGCTAGTTGTCGGAGAAGTGAGGAGATTTTCTTGAGGCCAGTGTGACGGAGCAGGAAGACGGGGTCGAGACCAACAAACTTTAGCGGAGTATCTGACTTTATCATACAACTGACAAACGATCCATCGTTGTTGGCTTGAAGGGGTAGGATGCTAAGGCAGACGAGTATTGGAGTTGCTATTTTGTGAGAAGTTGTGATTAGGGGGATAAGAGGAGTGTTGCAGAGGACTCATAGGATCAAGAGTACCTTTGGTGATGTTCGGAGGGTACCGGGTGTTCTTTCTCTTAGACTTATAACTGACTTGAGCTGTGATAGACGGTTCAGGCAATTTATCCGCACACTTCAAATATATCTCATAGTTAATCAACTTGTCATAAAGTTCTTCAAAGGAGACTAGCGAGTCGCGTGCCCGAATTGCAACCGCTAATTCCTTGTAGTCATCTCCAAGACCATTTAGGGTATGGATGATAATCTCCTCATCACATAGGGAATGACCTATCAAAGCCAAGTTATCGATGATAACTTTGATATTTTATAGATAATCAGTGATAGTACTTCCCTCTTGTTTGGTCACCATCAGCTTGGATAGAAGACTGAGCTTGCGAGTATGCAAATGATTCGCCAAGATTGTTTACAGTTTAGACCATGCATCGGCAGTAGTCACACATGTAGAAATCAATGGAGCGATGGATCTAGCAATTGAGGCTTGAATAGCTTGGAGGATGAGATGATCCTGACGTAGCCACAGTTTGTGAGCCGAATTTGGTACAGGACTGGGTTCTCCGGGGATGTTGATCGTGGCTGACGGACAACTGAAGGAGCCGTCAACGGAGCAAGTCTATCCAAATAAGATATTAGAAAATTGTGCCTGCCATGATGCATAGTTGCCACTCTTTGATAACTTGAAAGGGATTAGTGTGGTAGCATTGATGGAAATAAGCCCTATAGGAGAAGTGCTCAAAGTCCCTGTAGAAACAGTAACAGGAATATCGGAAGAGAAAAATGAAGACATCCCAGACATTTTATGATAGTTTAAGTGATATTTATAGAAGATGTAAAGATATAGGAGGGAGGGAGGGAAGAGGAGAAAAGCAAATCGATGCGCAGTAGAGGAGACTGCAGCGATGAACTGCAGAGGAGGCTGTAGCGATGCAACGATGAACTACAAAAGAGGCTATAGCGATGCACTATAGAGGAGGCTGCAGCGATAAGCGAGGAAGCTGCAGCGATGGCCGAGGAAGCTGCAGCGATGAGCGAGAAAGGTGCAGCGATGAGCAAGGAAGTTGCAGCGATGAACTGCAGAGGAGGCTACAGCGACGCACTGTAGAGGAGACTGCAGCGATGCGCGAGAAATCTGCAGCGATGCATGAGAAATCTGCAGTGATTAGCTCGAGAAATCTGCAGCGATGAGCAAGGAAGTTGCAGCGATGAACTGCAGAGGAGGCTACAGCGACGCACTGTAGAGGAGACTGCAGCGATGCGCGAGAAATCTGCAGCGATGCATGAGAAATCTGCAGTGATTAGCTCGAGAAATCTGCAGTGATTAGGTAAAAAAAAAAAAAATCTGTAGCTGCTAAAGCTTGCTGCGCCAGTAAAGATTGCTACGGCAAAGAAATTGCTGCTGTAGAGGGAAGCAACTGCAGATAGAAGCTACATGAACTGCAATCGTTCCTGCTACCGCAGGAAGGCAGTGATGGTTGTATGGCAAGGATACGAGAACGAGGAGAGGTTACTGGCCGAGGAGCAATTGCAAGGACAACGGCCACCACGACAGTGTAGGTGAGGTTCTTGTGAGGACGGGAGATAGCACTGTCCTTTCTAACTGAATAAAAAAAGAAGCAGTAGAAGGTTTCGGCAGAGATGCCTAAAGGACAAACTGAGGTCACGAAATGAGATTTTATTAACTTAAAGATATAGGTTAAGTTAATAAAATCTCCTAAAGGACAAACTGAGGTTCGAAGGTCGAGTGTTTCAATTATGCAAATTCGACATGAGGTCATGAAACTTAAAAAGGTGTAAACATCCGCATGCGCTTTAGGCTCCTTCCTCATGTCAAAAAGTATATGTCGAATTATAGTTCTAGCTCGAGTTAGCCACAATTTCGTACTTGTGGCTCTACGAATATGAAATTTATCAGAACTTTGTGTCTCATTCGAGAGACAAACAAACCAAAACTTGAAACTTTAAAGAGAATCTAGACAAAACAATTATACTTGTGGTTTGTGCTCCACGAAAGAAGATAGTTATGGGGAAGGAATCATATTTTTTGTTATAGTGTGCTACTGAAAAGTTTAAAAGTTTATATTTATCGTTTTCACATGATCATGAACATGAGATGTATCAATTATGTAACAACAGTACACTACATCCTAATTAAAAAGCATCTATTTTCAACATGTAAAATGGCTTACCGCTTACACAGTTTATCAAAGTTGAAAAGATTCATCGTCAGCTTTTAATGTTTGCTGCATGCATCTACACCATATCTTTCTTCGCAGGATTCCATAACTTGTAGTCGAAGCATAGCATTGAAGCATAGCATTGTTAACTTCTACAAATCCACATCATAGATCCGATTGGAAAAAAAAAAAAAAAAAAACATGTTTAAGTTTGAACCTATGAGCTTAAAATAATAATAATAATAGTAGTAGGCTTGTTCATTCTCGAGTCAAACTAGAGTGCTGATTGAATCAACCTCACCTTGATTGGAGGTTAAGATAATCTTAGAATTTAACTCATTGTGTTGATAAATTGTGCAAGGAGATGCATAATAATAGTTAGTCTTGAAATTTGTTTTAGAATGATTTATCAAGCTTCTCTCACAACCCTAGAAAATCAAAACAATAATTTAAATGAAAAAGATAAAACCAGAACAATTACATATCCAAGATGCAACAAGTTTATCTTTCACTCGTGTTGAAACAGAATGAAAAATAGAAGGTATTAGCTAGCTAGCTTAGTTTTATTATTGATCTTTCCGATAAGCATGGTGGCAAAAGATCACAACTTGTAAGAGACTTGAGTGCAAGGAAACGCTGGGAAATATGTGAAATCTGAAGGAACACATTTAATAAAACATCACAAACCACCACATATACATGCGTGCCTTATCAGACAAAAGGTTCACGAATAAATGGTGGATCCTCTTCTTCAAGAAACTCAAAAAGCAAGTCACCACCAGAATGAATGTCCAAAAACTCCCGTCACCACTAGACGTGACGTTCCCTCTTTTGCTGATGCCCATGTTTCTCTCTGAAGCATAATAACCTATCCATTTTTTGGTTCAAGGACCCATGCCCTTCACCATCCAAAGACCTTTTCATGTTCATAGTCGCTCGCTGCTACCATCACTCTCCTCCTCACTGGTTGGAACATCAAAATATCAACAACATATTAATTTACAGAAATTGTTAGATAAAAAACAAAAAAAACAAAATCCATCACAAGATGTAGAGGCAAAAGGAATACACTTTTTTTGACTTTTCATAACATCCATCATTTTGTTAGGGAAAAAGCCACCGGGACAAAGAAAACTGACCAGTAGCAGAAACCTTCAAGTGATTAGCTCCTAAATTTTCAAACTACATGTAGTTGGGAGTCTACTTCTCTACACCAGTAAAATTTCTATTTATATTCAGGTAAGAGGATCTTATTAATAAAGAAAATGAGTCCTTCATTTAACCCTTTCCACCCTAAGCTGCAAGGTTTTCATAGCTGAGAGAGCATGTAGTTCATGCGTGTGAGTGGAATTCATCTACTAGCTAACCTAAAAGTTCTATTTAAGTCATCTTCGCTACCTAAAAGTTCTTCTATTCAGCTTGCAGAAAACTGAATGAAAAAGTAATCCACAAAATATTTTTAAAAAAATGAACAGATCTAATCATACACTAAAAAGACTAAATGGTTTGTGTAAATTATATACAACAAGATCTGTGCCGAGTTCTGCAAAACCATGTTCGATGAGGTCCCAAATGAAAGTGATCAACCTGATTCAAATGCCTCGCTTCTTTTGCTGTAGACAACCCAAGTTTTTCACAAAGCTCACTTCCAAATCTAAAATTTTCCAAAGGAGGAATACTTTCCTGCCCCCATCATCCTACCCACCTATTTTTTTTATTGGAAGAAGAAGGGGCTCATACTTTTTTTTTTTTTTATTGGAAGAACAAATTTTCTTTAAGACGTCTTTACAGGTTCACAACAACCACGAGTTACTTGGAGTTTCTAGAACAGGCATCCAGCAGATTGGCTCACTGCTCGGTCTGACTGCACCTCTGCTAGCAAGAGAGGTTAGGAGACCTTCTGATAGCAGCTAATATTTATCTTGATACGATTTTCTCAATTATATGAGAAAATATCATAATTCTTTTGAGGAAAATTATCCCTCCTGACGTGTATAAATATGGAGCATCATATCAAAGAAAAGAAAGGAGAAGCGATCGGTGAGTCGCATACACATCTCACGGATCCTGCCGCTCTACGCTAGTATCTCTGCCCTCGTCCTCTCGGATCGATGAGCAGCTTCATCGCTTCTTGAAGACTAGTGCCCTCCCTTGCCTCTTGCCCCTCCTCATCTGCTTCACCCTCTTTGCCTCATCGTCACCAACAAGGGCGCCGGCCATGTCGTCTCCTGTCATGGATTCTCGGAGTACCGCCTCGGCGACTACTTCCCCTGAACTCCTTCTCCGCCTCGTCGAGCAGCATCCAAAATTGGTTGACGCACTTGGTGCGGACCACGAACCGCTTCCTCTCCGACCCGACGTGCACTGTGGCATTTGAAGCCGCAACCTCTCACAGAACTGCAGATCTCTCATAGATCTGTGACGAGAACTGCATATTGGCAAGAACCGCAGATCTCTCCTGAGCGATCTCCGAAACCTTCAGCCCACACCAATCGAGGCAACCTTCACCGACGCATCCTGCACATGTGCTGCATAGGTTAGAGAACTCACCCTATTACGAGCTTCTCTTCTCCGTGGATGACACTCCCAAAGGAAGCACAGTCGCAGCCTTTGTTTCTACCGCCAACTGCTGCTTCCTCGCCAACCGAAGTCTTCCGCTGAAGGTTCCTTCCGCTTCTTCCTCCGCCAAAGCCTCCTTCAAGTTGGCTCTGTGATTTCGCCATCTGCCTCCTCTACCGAGGGCTCCTCTCTCTCAGACTCTCCCGCCCTTTTGGCCACCGAACTCGGTTGCAAGCTACGATCTCCTATTGCGAACCGCTGCCTCATCGTCTAACTGCCACAAGCATATCTCGTAGCAGAACAAACCTCCTCTAAAACTTTTGAAATTATTTATATTGATATTTGGGCCTACCTCAATCACTTCTTTTGACAAATTTAGATTTTTTATTATTTTCATACACTATTTTACCAAATATACATTATTATACTCTTTTTACCATAAATATAAAGTTTCAATAATATTTTCCAACTTTGAAAGATTGGTCGAGAACTTCTTTTAGTCTATAACCAAAACAGTTTCCTCTGATGATGACGATAAATATCAAGCTCTCATATCCTATCTCTCAGCTTGTGATATACAATATCTTAAGTTACCCCACATACTCCTCAACTAGTTATTCTACTGAATACAAACATCGATATATAGTTGAAACTGGTCTCACACTCCTCCATCAAGCCTTCATGCTAACAACTTTTTGGTCTACAACATTTCAAACTGTCATCTACCTTTTCAATCGTATGCTCACTCGAGTCCTTCATTATCGGTCACCATTTAAAAAACTATTTTATAAATCCCCAAACCTTCAAAACTCAAAGTATTTAGATGTTTATGTTATCTATAACTACATCCCTATATCTTGCATAAGATAACATCAAGATCTAAACCTTACATTTTTATTAGATACTCTCTTGAACATAATGTCTTTCGATGCTATGAACCTCAAACTCAAAAAGATTTTATATCACGTCATGTTATTTTTGTAGAGTCTACCTTTCCGTTTCAAAACCCGAAATCTCCTACTGTGCGCCCTACTCCAACAAATAATATACATCACTAGAGTACACTACCGATGCCATCAACCGAGTCTCCCACAACATCATCCAATCATTCTCCTTAAGATCCCCACACTCTTCTTCTCCCGGTTCAGCAGCTCCTCACCCCCTCCATTGCTCCTCTCCCTTCTTTACAATGTTCCCCTACTGTTGAAGTAATGCCCTCAGAAACACAACCACTATCTTTATCCTCTTCTGAGACTAGTGACACTGAAGTACCTTTAGCACGTGTCAGTACATCTCCACCGCCCATACCTATAACACAACCGATAGCCCCTGGACATCTAATGATAACAAACTCCAAAAGTTGTATCTTTAAACCACGATAAGTCCTTGACCTATATGCTATCACAAAATCCTCGTTAAAGACCAATAAACCTACCACAATTACTCAAGCCCAAAAATCTTCATACTGATGTAAAGTTATGTGTGAAGAATATAATGCTCTCCTCCATAATTTTGCATGGACCCTTGTACCCTCTCATCCCACACAAAATATCATCGGGTGTAAGTGGGTCTTTCGAATTAAGCAAAACTTAGATGAATCCGTTGTCAGATATAAAGCGCGTCTAGTAGCCAAAAGGTTTCATCAACATCCTGGTGTTAACTTCGTAGGGACATTTAGTCCCGTTGTTAAATCCACAACAATCCGACTTATTTTGAGTTTTGTCATCTCAAAATGCTAGCATTTACGACAACTCAATGTTAACAATGCTTTTTTACAAGGAACTCTAATTGAAGATGTCTTCATGTAGTAACTGCTAGGATCGAGTTGGTACGGGGGGGGGGGGTGAATTAGTGCAGCGAATAAAAATGACATCGGTTTGAAAATCAAATGTATTTAACTTGAAAGCATTCGTAAGAATGTAAGAATGTAATAAGAAAGTAAAGTAAGTAAGGCAATTTGCAATAAAGGTAAATTACACAAATAGAATTGTAAACTAAGTTTTATAGTAGTTCGATTATCGTGACTTATATCCACTCCCAATTCTTCTTCCGTCGAGGCCACCTGCATCCACTAACGATCTTCTTTCAATGGGAAAAGATCAACTATCCTTTTACACTCTTTCTCCTTTTCACTAGTTTAAGAGACAGCCCTTACAAGTCTCTCTTTCTTATACCTCACTTCTCCCTTTAAATGAACTTCTAAATACTAGGAAGAAGTGATCTTAAATCCTAAGAGAGTTTCCTATTTTTCTCAAGTATTTTCCCCCTTTTTCAACTCAATTTTGTGCTCAATTCTTACTACTCCATGCAATAATAACTAGGATATTTATAGACCCAAAATGACTTTAAAATTAGAGCTAAAAAATATCTCATCCCGGGTTTTCCAAGTCCTGGCAATACCATTGCCTGTGTTGGGCGGTACCACCACCTACAGCATTGACATTGGGCGGTACCACTACCCGATCTAACAGTACCACTACCTGGGAGACTGCTACCATAGCCTAGACTAGCGGTACCACTACCTGACAATCTCAAAGACTAAGTCTGGAGGGTACCACCGCCTAAACGGGTGATACCACCTCCTAACTTAGTCTCGGAAACTATGCTATCGATGGTTCCACTAGTTTGGGTCATTGTTTGCGCCTTTCACTTGGCCCAATACATCCCAAACTTGGGCCCAATTGGACCCTAATTGAGTTGGTCCAATTCCAACCCAATTACGCCTAAAACCTACTTCAATCTAGATAATTATTATAAAGCGAAATCAAATGTTGTCCGGCATGTCATTGGTTCATCGACACCTCATCCGATTCTTCGGCGCATCATCCTCTCTTTGGCCTATTGCCCAATCGGCCAGTTGACCTCCACAACTCCGATTTCCTTGATGTAATTTTTGTTCTTCTTGTCCCGATGCTCGAACCCATGTCCCGAAGCCTTCTGCTGATACGTCGATCGATCCTCCGACTCACGTTCAATATTCTTATATATTCTACTCTGACCCAACATGATTCTTCCTACTTTAATTGTCTCTCCCTGATCGAAGCTTCCTACGACACTCAAAATGTAAATCAGATCATAAACACATCAATTGATTTCATTATCTAAATCCGAGATTCAACAATCTCCCCCTTTTTTATGATGACAATCAATAGATGACGGAGTTTAAACTAAACTTCCTCTATCAATATGTCATATTGATAGATCCTTGAATTCAAGTAGAGTTCAAGTCAAAGCAATTTTAATAATGAATACAAGCAATATGTCATCATAAAATCATATATAATCAAAATTTCAATATATAATTCATTCCAATTGTCATCATAACTTCTCCCGTTTTGTCATCAACAAAAAGGAAAAGTGCAACTAGCAATTTTTGAGATATAATTTCAAATTATTTCATAATTTCAAGCCTTTGAAACATCGTTGCATAATTTTAGGTTTTTGAAACATCATTGTATATATAATTATGCAAGCTAGCAAGTTTTTTTATATGAATGTTAGCAATTTTTTTACATCTTTTGAAATATGCAAGATAGTACTTTTGCTTCTCTTGAGATTGCAAGCTAGTAATTTTGCTTCCTAACAAGTTTTTCTCCTTAAAATGTGCAAGATAGCAAGTTCTTTACTTCCCTTTGAAATGTACAAGCTAGCAATTTTACTTCCTAGCAAGTTTTTCTCCTTAAAATGTGCAAGATAGCAAGTTCTTTACTTTCCTTTGAAATGTACAAGCTAGCAATTTTTTTCCCTCTTTGTCAATGTCAAAAAGAAGGGAAGAATACAATATTATAATTCTTTTCCCTTTACTTCAATCTTCAAATCACGATAAAGATAAAGTGTCATTCTTAATTCAATATGTTTATGCATCATTATAGTTTCAAATTAAAATGTGCACAATTTCAAAACCTTATATTTCATTCTTATTTCATGCATGATACCAAAAATAAATCAATCATCACTATGGGCATAACAATCATCATACTACAATATTAAAATTTTTAAGTATTTATTACTTCAACATTTTGATATTAAAATTTTTAAGAATTTATCACTTCATGCATTAAATCAATATTTTGATAATGATACCAAATATTCATCATTTATTTTCTCCCCCTTTATCATAGGCAAAAAGTGGGGAATAACACAAAGGTGTAAATATTCAAGTCGTCACATCAAAGATATTAAGAAAAATTTGGTGATAAGATATACAATTCATAAAGACAAATTGTGAATACCAATAGACAAATTATAATTCTTTTGGATAGCAAAAAAAAAATATATTAAACAATCTTGATTCATGAGAATCTCAAGTTTTCAAGATAATGATTTATATATTAAAGAAAATTTTCAAGTTATAATTCAAAAAATCATGATTCATAAAAAAAATCTCCTCTTAAATAATATGAGAATACATAATAAAATATCTTGATTCATAAAAAATTTTCAAGTTATAATTTTGAGGAATCAAAATCATAATATAGGTAAAAACTCATTCAAATTCAAATAATTAAAATCATCGAAATCACTTTCAAGAGATTCAAAATGAAATCAATAGATTTATCACTATAAATAAGAAAGCAGAAAAGGAATTATACAATGGTGTAAATTTGTTTTCTTACATCAATACTCTAAGCATCACATAACGTATACAACCATAAATATAAAGAATTTATATAAAATAAAACTTAAGTCATAAATTATGAAGATGTCAAGTGGCATAATCTTTTGTGAATAGCAAAACGAATCATAGGAGAATAAAATATGAAAAATCTTGATTCATTGAAAACTTTGAAGTTGTAATCAAATGAATAATCATTATTTATTTGGATAATTTTTCTCTTTAGACGATAAAATCATACAAAAATAAAATAATTCATATAAAATACATCTCATGTCAAAAACATGAATAGATGAAGTGTTTGGTTAAATATGAAAATAAATTATCAAATCCGAAATGATCATCAAAATCACTTTTCGAATAATGTAATGAAAGCAACATAGATAGATTAAAAATAACTCAAGTTCTTTTAGTTTCAAATTTTGTGATTGATTTTATGCCAGCATGCCTTTTATCTTTTTTATGCCAAAAAAAAATATGCATCATCGTTTAAAACCAAAAATATAACTTTCATTACAATAAAGATCAATAAGCCATAAATCACAAAAATCATCATGCATAATTTTGAAATATAAACTCATTAAGCATGATTTCATTAAACATAAGGCATCTTCAATCAAAAATCAATATAGGAATCATCAAGATACACATTATTACTTCTTAAAATATATAAAGAATTAATCTTATTTGATGTGCAAGTTTTACTACAAAACATACAATTGTCAAGATCATGTATATATATATATATATATATATATATATATATATATATATATATATATATATATATATATATATATATATATATATATATATATATATATATATATTGACGAAAGTCATTAAGGTGTAGTTCGCCACCTCGCTTTTATTGGTTTGCTCCTTATCTTTGAATGCACTCGTTTCATCCCAAGTCACTTTAAGTGCTTTTTTGTTCTTTAGTAGTTTTTCCTTTTTAAGTTTATTTTTATTTTTAGTTTATGTTTTATAAATTTTATAAATTTACTTGTGAGGAATTCTATGTCATCATCACTTAAGCTTTCACTCGAGTGGTCTTTTATTATTCGAAGTGTCAAATCCTTCTTAATCTTTAGAATGTTGTTTTCATGTTCATCATGTGCCTTGCATGTCATTTCGTAGGTCATCAAAGACCCAATAAGTTCTTCAATCGAAAAATGGTTTAAGCTCTGTATTGTCGTTACTTTCGAATTCTAATTTTTAGAAAGTGATCTTAATATCTTGTTAATGAGTTTAAAATTAGAAAAACTTTTATCAAATGTTTTTAGACCATTGACGACATCCGTAAATCCGGTGTATATATCTCTAATGGTCTCACTTGGTTCTATACAAAACAATTCAAAATTATGCATCCAAAAATTGATTTTCGAATCTTTAACTTTACTAATGCCTTCATGTGTGATTTCAAGTTTGTGCCAAATCTCATAAGCTATTTCGCAAATAGAAACTCGATTGAATTCATTTTTATCTATAGCGCAAAATAGAGCATTCATAGTTGTAGCATTTAAAGAAAATATTTTCTTCTCTAGATCAAACCATTCGTTCATTGGTCTAGAGGGTTTTTGAAAGTCATTTTCAATAATACTCCATAAATTTAAATCTAAAGAAAGTAAAAAAACTCTCATTCAAGTTTTTCACTATATAAAGTTCATCCCATTGAACATAGAAGGATGAATGATAGAGTAACCCTCTTGAAAGCCAAAAATGATCATTTCTCTTTGTTGTTAAATCAAACGAGAAAGAACATGGCTTTGATACTAACTGTTAGGATCGAGTCAACACTAAGAGGGGTGGGGGGGTAAATTAGTGCAGTGGATAAAAATGACATCTGTTTGAAAATCTTTCGTTCGAGGAAAATCAATATCGAAAATATATTTAACTTGAAAGCGTTCGTAAGAATGTAATGAGAAAGTAAAGCAAGTATGGTAGTTTACGGTAAAGGTAAATTGTATAAATAGAAATACAAACCAAGTTTTATAGTGGTTCGATTATCGTGACTTAGATCCACTCTCGATTCCTCTTCCATCGAGGCCACCAGCATCCACTAACGATCTTCTTTTAATGAGCGAAGATCAACTACCCTTTTACACTCTTTCTCCTTTTCACGGGTTTAGGAGACAACCCTTACAAGTCTCTCTTTCTTAGACCTCATTTCTCTCATGAGACGAACTTCAAAATACTAGGATGAAGTGATCCTAAATCCTAAGAGAGTTTTCAAATTTTTCTCAAGTATTTTTCTCCTTTCTTCAACTCAATTTTATGCTCAATTCTTACTACTACTCCATACAAGAATAGATAGGTATTTATAAACTAATGGCTTCAAATTAGAGCCAAAAAATATCTCATCCCAAGTTTTTTAGGCCTTGGTGGTACCACCGCCTGCAGTACTAACACTAGGCGGTCCCACTGTCCAATCTAGTGATACCATTGTTTGGGAGATTGTGTTTGGGTGGTACCACCGCCCAGACTAGCGGTATCACTACTTGATAGTCTTAGAGACTAAGTCTGAGCAGTACCACAGCCTGACATAATCTTAGAGGCTATGCCACCGATGGTTCCACCAGTTTGGGTCACTATTTGAGCCTTTCACTTGGCCCAGCATAGCCCAAACTTGGGCCCAATTGGACCCTAATTGAGTTGGCCCAATTCCAACCCAATTACGTCTAAAACCTATTTCGATTTAGACAATTATTACAAAGCTAAATCAAATGTTATTCTGCATATCATTGGTTCATCGATGCCTCATCTGATTCTTTGGCGTATCGTCCTCTCTTCCGACTTATTGTTCAATTGGCCAATTGACCTCTATAACTTCGATTTCCTTTGCAAAATTTTCGTTCTTTTTGGCTGAATGCTCAAACCTATGGCCCGAAGCCTTCTACTAATACGTCGACCGATCCTTTGGCTCGATGTCCATTCTTTTGAAATGTTCTACTCCAGCACAACATGATTCTTCCTGCTTTAATTGTCTCACCCTGATCGAAGCTTCCTACGTCACTCAAAATACAGATCAGATCATAAACACATCAATTGATTTCATCATCAAAATCTGAGATTCAATAGCAATCTCCTAGCTTTATCCACCCTCAGTATCCAAGGCATGTTTGTAAACTAGAAAAAGCTATTTATAGACTTCGTTAAGCTCCAAGAGCTTGGTACACCGAACTTGGCTCATTTTTTACATCAAATGATTTCATCAACTCCAAATTTGATACCTTGCTATTTCTCCATCACCAAAGTAGCAATACAATATATCTTCTGGTATATGTGAATGATATTATTGTCACAGTCAACAACGGTCTGGAAATCAAGACATTCCTTAGGCATTTGACATATCGTTTCTCCCTCAAAGATCTAGGAACCTTGATCTACTTTTAGGGAGTGGAAGCAACATACACATCTTTAGAACTCTTCCTATCACAAATAAAGTATATTCAAGATCTATTATCAAAAATGAACATGCAGGATGCAAAAGCAGTTATAACTCCTCGGTCTATTGGCGAGTCACTCAAACTATATGATGGAAGCTCTACTACGGACCAAACTCAATACCGCCAAGTACTTGGCTCCTTATAGTACTTATCTCTCACTCGTCTAGATATCTCATTTGCAGTCAATAAATTATCATAATTCATGCATCAGCCATCTACTATGCATTGGTCTGTAGTCAAACGAATATGCGATATCTTCTCGGGACTCTCAATCATAGCCTTTTTTTCTATAAATACTCTTCGATTCATCTTTATGCCTTTGTTGATGCTGATTGGGCAGGGAATTTTGATGACAAAACATCCACGTCGAGATATATTATCTTTCTTGAAGTTCTAAGAAGCAAAAGACAATTGCACGATCTATAATTAAAACTGAATTATAGATCGTGCCATTGCAACGGTTGCTGTAGAACTCATGTCAGAAGCAATATCATGTCATTGCAACGATTGCTGCAATATCATGTCATGTCAGAAGCAAAAGACATAAGCAATATCATGTCATTGCAACAGTTGCTGCAGAACTCAATTGGGTCACGAATCTACTCAAGGAACTTGACATCAACTCCATCTCTACTCTTACAATATATTGTGATAATGTCGGAGCCACTTACCATACGTCATAATCCAATATTCCACTCAAACATCAACTATGTGTTGCAATGAAACATATAGTCATTGATTTTCACTTCGTGTGAGAATAAGTTGTCAAACATCAACTACGTGTTTCTCACTTACATACGGTTGATCAACTAGTAAACTCATTCACAACAGGAGCATCATTTTACGGAGGCATGATTGCAACTAAGATTTTCCTTGATAACAACTAAAATCCTTCTTCCCTCGTGTATAAATGGAGAGCATATCAAACACATATGACATCTTCGTACTTCATATCAAACACCTTCACCTGATCCACCCTTGCATTCTCCGACAGCCGAAACCTCCTCGGGAACTTGCCGCCTCTCCGTTCCATGCGGTGCCACTTGTCTCTCTTCTCCTCCTTGTGCCGCTCGCCGCTGATCTGGAGGACCCTTTCGCCTTCCTCCACCTCCTCTTTCTTCACCCCAGGGAGGTCCGCCTTGAGGAGGTGCGCCTCGGGTGTCTCCTTCCACTCGACGCGGGTGTTGGCAAAAGCTGAAGTCGGAGGGCATCTCAGCGAGAGAACGGAAGGCATCGAAGGGGTCACAAACGTCGAGGGAGAAGGGATTGAAGATGTTGCCGCACGTGACGATCGACATCTCTGTTCAACTTGTAATGGCGGGCTCAAACAGCGTTGAGAGGAGAGGAAGCGCGATGTTGGCTATTTATATTATAGGTTTTGGGTCGTATGCCACCGAAGTCTCGGAGATTTCCTAGATTCTTCTTCCTAGATTATAGGTTTTGGTGCTCAGTTTTCCAGACATTTCAATGGCTCACGGTGTTGACCCATATTTAATGGTCTAAGTGCTGTGTAAATTATTCCAAACTTTAGCCATAAGATTGAGAAGCCAAGACGACATATGGAATGGATGCACTTAAAACCAGTCCATCGAATCCCACATTAGAAGTACAAAAGAGACGACTTATGAACCACAACACTTCAGTGTTATGTTTCCACTGAATAAATCCAGCCATAAATTCAATTGATTTGTCATAATATTTTCCCAAATCAACAAAAGATCCTCAACTACAAGACCCTAACCTGTGAATGATGAAATGTTATTATATCCTGCGCTTTACAGAGGATGCTTACATATTAGCAGACAAGGTTAGTTGAATTATATCAGCCTTTTACTATACAACCCCACCCCACACCCCCCCCCCCCCCCCCACCCCCACCCCCACCCCGGCTAAAGAATATACATGCGAGCGCCTTCCCTAGGATACACAAGGAATTATATAAATAGAATAATTGCTTCTCATCAGCTACCTCCAAATCAAAATAAAGCTCAACACTGAATGCGTGAGTATTTGTATTTATATTGCAGCATTGCAGCCATCAACAAATTCGACCTAAGGCACTGCCTCCTTGAAGCAGCAGGCTCGAGCCAACAATGCCACATCCTCACGAGACAATAAAAGGGAGCCAGAGCTTAGATAGTGCCGTAAATCTCGAGACCTGCATAATACAGAGAATTAGATTAACCACATCGAAATGGAACAAGATCAATGCACATTTTACTGAACTTGGTAATTGGCCAGACTATCACTCACGAAGTATCATATCCAAACTAAGTCCGGGCATAAATTATCAGCCTAGATCTGTGCCAATCCGTCAATCAGGATTATGCTTAGATAGCTCAATGTGGCCACAGAATTATTCTTTTGCTGCTAGAGATTTCACAGGAAAAGGGATTTCAGTATTGATATTACCTTCGGTGACTGTTTTCCTTCATGCTCTCTGAGATCCGTGCACTCTCAAATCGGGATATGTGGCTTGTAAAGGACAAGTAATCGTGGAACCCAGAGCCTCTGAGGGTCATTGACAACCTAGCAGGAACTAAAGGAAGAAGAGCATCCATAAGAGCACATTGTTGTTTCCTGCACAGTAGCAGCCAAGTAGCCAAAATGCTTAGCAATATACTCTCTTTATGAAAAACAACATGCATACATATATGTGTGCAAGCACATGCATGTAAAGTACAATTATATAGAAGATAAGGCATCAAAACGCATGGGTGTTTTTCAAAAGCTTAGCAGGAGATGCCAACATTAGAACCACGGCATCCAACTCTTTTCCATCAAGGGGTGTCACAGTTATTACTAAGGATTGAAATATTATACCGTACCGGAATTTCGACATTCGTTCAGTACAGTACGATACTATATACCGAGCGATATATCGTTTGATATATATATATATATATATATATATATATATATATATATATATATATATATATATATATATATATATATATATATATATATATATATATATATATATATATATATATATATATATATATATGATCTTTTACTAGTTACCGCCCGAAATTGAAGACCTCGGTTATTACTACTTTCAACAAATATTCTCAACATAAACAAAATAGCTCTTATCCCGTCAGAGGTAAAAGAAAATTGATCTTTTACTAGTTAGTAACACAAGTAGATATCTGGAAGCAATTATGGCAAAGCAAAATATATGACGCGTTACACTTAGGAATAAAATTATATCTGCATTGGTGTCTAAAAACCATCTAATGGAGTGTACTAAGTCAAAACTTGCTCTTTATAGCGTCTTATCTTCTAAAATGCCCATAGAAAGGAAACATTGCCAAGAATAAATTAATTTTGAAATTCATTAAAGATAGGAATTTAGACTTGCATTCTTTTGGAATGCAGTCACTTTATAAAAGTTTCATGATTAGATTAAATGGAAACCTCACATTGTTAATCGACTATTTTGTCCACTTTCAACCAACATCACAAGAGGCTACAATCATTCTGAGTAGATGAGCTGAACTCTCAAAGATATTAAACTGAAAATCCAAATGATTTGAACTAGTAAAGATAGCTTTTTGGCTATAAAGCATACATAGCCGATATGCAAATATTCAGATGTTGTTTAATCAGGAATAAGAACAAACCTTTCTAAGGAAATGCCATGACCTATTTCCCTTAAATTCAAACCATGATTAGACAAGTTCTGTGTATTGGTACTTTCCAGGCTGAGTAGCTTTCCCATAGCCATAGCATTAGTGCTGGAGGCCAGCATCTCCAATACTAGAGTCTCCGGTTCCATAAAGACCATATCTGGGCATGTCTTGGCACATTTATCTGTGTAAAGACATAGACCATGCTGAACATATGTGGATCCCATCTCATATTGCCTATCATACCAGGAAAAATCATCTGGCTCAACAGAGGGTATTAATGATGGCTCCAGAATGTCCTGTACAAATATATCTAACTTGATCAGAATGTTCTCACATATAGGAAATTAAAATATCCAGAATATCTAGAATGAAGAAGATCAAAGCATCTTACATTTATGAGGGGGTTAGAGCGACTGAACATGATATCAGTTTCAGAGATCAAGTCAGTAAGTCCAGAAGCAAGGTCCACAACCGAGTACTCCATCTGGTTTTTGCTTAAATATGTTCTTAGTTCTTCCCGCTGGTTACGTAATCTTCGCCATGTTTCCTGAACTGAAAAGACATGTGGAGATCTTTCACATCTCCCAGGAACTAACCCAATGGAAAAATCAACTCGGCTACATTCATCCATAAATTGATATCCACTAGCTGGAAGTTCAATTCCATCTCCATTAGCTGGAAATTGAACCCCATTTTGGGAATCACCTAGCTCCTCATTACCATAAACTGATTCAGCATCAACCTCATTTATATTGCTGACAGGACACAAATTGACCTCAGTTATGGATGCAGTCAAATTGTTAACTTCTCCTGGTGAGTCATGTATTGGATTAAGTAAATCAATTAAATTAACAGGTATGGTATTGGAAGATACTGCCATAGATATGGCATTGTCTCTCCTGCTGATGTCAGATTCAGCTATAAAAGAAGATTCAGGAACGCACGACACTTCCTGCACTTTGAATGTGTCACAGATATGTGAAACAGATGCAATATCAGAACTTTCCAGTAGAGGCTGAATACAATTCCTTTGAGACTGATATTCTAAATCAACTAGTGGCCTCAGCGGGCTTACAACTTTCAGAGTTTGTAAGCTGCACAAATTGGACATGTCTGGCAATGGACAATAGCTTAGATCAGCTGACACAATTTCTGCAGGTTGAAGTTCAACAGCACTTGGTTCGTCATCAGACTGGGAAGACAGTACGATATGAGCCCTCTGCCTAGTTCTTTGTTGTTGATCAAATCTTGCAAATGACTCCGAAGCATCAGAGAAGTCATCAAGATCCTTGGCATCTGCTGGAAACTCTGTAGAGTCTAGATCTGACTGCTTCCTCTTTAATTTGCTTTTCTTTCTCTTGTTGATTACATTATGGATTTTTTCAACTTTTGCAGAACCAACCTTTTCTGCTGGCTTGAATTCCATTAACTTTAAGTTGTCTTCCATTGAAAACATTGATCTGCTGATCTCATCCGCCACCTTTTCTGACAACTCACACTGAAACCCCCAAGGAATTATTCTTGGAATTACCAGATGCACAGTGTCTATGTCAAATTGAAGGGGACTGCAGGTGTGTAAATTCCTGACTGGATAGTAGGAATGGAACTCATAAACAGCTGATTATAAGAAAACACGATATAGAAAACAGTACATTTTGGTAACTTATATTAAATAATGCTTGTCACATAATTTATCAATAAGAAACACTGAAAGAAAAAGATCACTGAATGCAACATATCAGAATGACAGCTAAATCAGGGTTATGGTATACCATTCAAACCTCCAAAATGTAAATGCTTGCTTGCAGTTAAAATTAGGTTTACAGTTGCTACTAGCATGAGTTGATGCATCCATAGCATATCTGTGCTCTTTTGTGCTATGATAATGCTCCTTCTACTAGCATGAATTAACTAATAATATGAAAACCAAGAATCTCTCGATCAACTTTGTTCGCTTGCTTAATACAGAAAATGCAACTATTATGGGGACATCCATGACACTAAACATTCCTTAAGTCTTCAGTAATTAAAAGCAAACACGTTGAGAAATAAGAGAGTGGCATGATCTACATAAACTTGACCAAGAGATCAGTGTAGGATATGTTTTAGTTAACCAACCTAGTCTCCAAGCTCGTGAGCCTTTTCTCATCATATATCACTTTACATACATAAGAAAAGGCAATATAGTTTTTATTGACATAGAAAAAGTCTATGATAGGATTCTTAGATATTTATTATAGTGGATTTTAGAAAAAAAAAAGATGTATCCACTAATTATATTGATGTTATTAAAGATATGTATGATAATGTTGTTAGTATTGAAACAATAGGAAGTGTGTCTAATGAGTTTTCCTATTAGCATAGTATTACATCAAGGATCTGCATTAAGTCTCTATCTTTTTACATTGATAATGAATGAACTTACTAGTCATTTACATGATAGACGTCCTTGACGTATGTTATTTGCTGATGATATTATCTTAATTAATGAAAGCCTAAGTGAAATTAATTATAAACTTGAGCTATGGAGGCACTCATTAGAAACTAAAGGGTTTAGATTAAGTAAAACTAAAACTAAATATATAAGATATAATTTTAACAATTCTAGAAATAGATAGGAGAATATAGTTAAATTGGATGGACAAGAAATTCTTTAAATAAAATTTTTAGGTATTTTAGATCAATTATTCAACACGATAAAGAGATCGATAAAGATATTATTCATGGAGTAAAAACAGAATGATTAAAATAGCGAGGGCATTAAGAGTCTTGTGTGATCATCAAAATCATTTGAAATTAAAAGAAAAATTTTATAAGACAATTATGAGACCAACAATGCTTTATATATCTGAATGTTGAGCAATTAATAAATAACATATACAAAAAATTTACGTAGCCAAGATGAGAATATTAAGAAAGACGTATGAAGTTATTAGGAAAGATAGGAAAATAAATATTTTTATTCGTGAACAACTAGATATTGCTTCGATAGAGGATAAAATAAGAGAAAATCATTTAAGATGATATGAGCATGTGCTTAGAAAACCTTCCTATGCAATAGTCAGAAGAAGTGAAATGATTAATGTTAATGGTACGAGGAGAGATAGAAGAAAACCTAAACAAACTTTAATAGAAACTATAAATAAAAATTTTAAGTACTCTAAACTTAACTAAATATATGGCCTTTTACATATCTTAATGATGACAAAAGATTCATATAACCGACCTCAAATAGTTGAGACTTAATGACTTTGTTTTTGTTGTTGTATACAAAAAAATATATTAAACAAACAAAGAAGTTCAATCTCACCAAGTTCAGGTAGTACAATGTCCAAGATGAAGACTTTCTTATGCCACAAAATGGTTCCATACTTCCATGTAAAAAAGTTCATTGCATATATCAGGAGTAGCTACTTACCTACATGATACTTGTTACCTTGGCACCAGAACTGAAGCAGCATGATGATCTTACGAATATCACCTAGACATGATATAATTAACTGCTCCAGTAGGTGGGCTGAAATTTGAGCCTTCTCAGAAGCACAAATCTGCAGTACGATACAATTAATCACTAGACAGTTTTTTGACCAAGGTGCTCTTCTGAACAAAAGGAATACATGACATTGAAGTTGAATCTCTTACCATATATAAATGCCAAAACAGCTCTGCAGCTGATGGTAGCTCAAAATTTAAAACCAGCCGATTCAATAGTGGGGGTAAGACAGGATTCTTGCCTGCCCATCAAAGTTGACAAAACTAATAATGCTAACAGGATATAACTTGATTAAGAAACTCTTTAGATATGAACCACAAACTCACTATTGCTTGTAAGTATTATAGGTCGTTTTGCAGTTTCTGCCAGTTGAAGTACAGAAGATATAAAACCACAGTCTTCCTCAAAAACAGTATCCACATCCTCGAAGAGAATTAATGTCTTAATTGCAACTCTGTTCTCTTTGTTCCGGGAGCATTCAGTATGAAAATTCTCTTGCATATCAGTAGGAGCTTTTAATGTGAAACTCTCAAATTTCACATTATCTCTCGTGTTTGGCATGCCTGGCACTACATCAAGATTTTGCTTGCTTGAGCCTATGGTATCATCAAAGGACCTGAACAAAGCAACAGAAATAGTTCAAGTTATCATCATCAGTACAATTATCTTAAGAAGTTGTTTCGATAAAAGTTTACAATCATGATGATACAGCATAATATTCATTAGATATGGCATTTAAGATGGTGGATTTGGCATCATTCTAGTCTCAAAAATAAACAAGACAAATAATGCCTATTGGAATAAGTGGTTTCTTCGTGTTCTTGCTAAAATATTTTCAGAGGATGAGCCCTGGATCCATGAGAAGATTGCTCAACATGGGTAACCAGCATCTAACTGCTGCTGTAGGGATGACACTTCAGAGGACGAACCTTCCTCAAACCAATCTCCTTGAAACCAAGAGGAAAAAAAGTTGCAATCGATAGTTTAAAAGCTGCTGTAGGGAATCCCAGAAAGCTTGGGCGAAAACGCAATCAAAGAGAATGAAAGTGGTTGAGTCAGTATATAAATGACATACAAAGCATTGGTCTAGTTGACAGTGGATGATGTTGGAGATAAAGCTAGAGGTTGGCAATCGGTTCCAAGAAAACTTCCAAAGGAAAATTTTAATCTTTGGAGCAATCCTAAGGCGCCAGATCGCCTTCCAGCCCTGCCAAGGAGCCTCCTAGGTGTAGTATCTAGTTAGATGCCCATAGGAACTATTCACTATTGTACCGCCTGAAGGATTAAAGGTACAAACATAGAAATTAATGCCAGGATGCTGGGGGAGATGAATGGATTGGATACTACCATGAAACAAGGGTGAAACAAAGTTTCAAGAGTTGTAACATTCCAATGAGAGTTAGAAATAATATAAGAAACAAACTAGTAATTACTCAATACATCCATTCCAATAAATATGAGCCATTTGTTAAATGGAATATTGTCAAGCCAAGGGTCTTCCCAGATCTTGGTGTTACAACTGCTGTTTATAAGTTTCCGAAAACCATCCTTAATGCTTGAAGTCAGATAAAGGATAGATCTGTACATTGGGGAAGTTCTATTACGAACTAAGAAAATCCAAGGGTGAAGGTTACCATATTTAGCAAGGAAAACATTGACCTAGAGGACATTGTGAGAGTTTAGGATTGGAGTGATGTGTTTGACATAAATAGCTTTTTTAACAGTTTTAAGATCCCGGATACCAAAACCCCCTTCCTCCTTGGGGAGGAAGATGTTGGCCCAATTGATCAAATGCATCTTGTTATGATTCTGGTTATCATTCCAAAAGAAGTCTCAAGAGAGTGTGGAGAATCTAAAAATCAGCTCGTTAGAAATCCAAGAGCTAAAACACTGAGTTGGAAGTGAATTTATAACCGAGTTTGTAAGAACCAATTTACCAGCTTGGGAAAGGAGGTTATTGTGCGACCCTTGAATCTTCCCAAGACCTTGTCAATAAGGGATGTCATGATCATTTCTGATCCAAGTATATGCATCAAAACTTTACAAAGATTTTCAATTACATACTAGGTAATTTAACATATACAAGCATACAGTGATTTAAAAAGCGCTAGGCGCCAAAAGGCGCTAAGGTCCAAAAACGCCCGAAGCGCTCGGCGCCTGGGCTCGGGCGAGCGCCTAGGCGGTGCCTCGTTGAAGCGAGGCGCTTGGACATGAAGCGAGGCGCTCGGGCCTCGCCTCGCCTCGCCTCGCCCGAGCGCCTAGGCGAGCGCCCGAGCGCCTATTGAAATCACTGCAAGCATAAGCAAACTTCAGAGTGTGTTGACACTTAACAGTGCATGTTATGTTCTTTATGAAGTTTTATATTTGTATTTTGTAATGCTCTTACTCCTATGGTATCCTTTGTAATTTAATCCTGGACTTTCAAAACATCAAAAGGCATTAACCTATGGGATAACATATGAAGTATTTCCTAATCGTGTCAGATAAAAACTTGCACCCTTTCTTCACATAAAAGGTCATTCAGACCAGTGATTTAAAAAGGCACTCGGGTGCTCGCCTAGGCGCTCGGGCGAGGCAAAGTGAAGCCCGAGCGCCTCGCTTCACTTCCAAGTGGCGCGCTTCAAAGAGGTGCCGAGCGCTCGTCGGAGCCCAGGCGCTTCGGGCGAGCGCCTAGGTTAAACCAAGCGACCGAACCAGGATTTTAGGTCTGATTCGATCTCCGATGTTTTAGTTGATTCAATCGAACCAACTAAAATCGATATCAACTGTCGCTGCCCAACCCTAACCCTGCTCGTTGCCGCTGCCGCTCCCGCTCCCACTGCTCGCCGCTGTCACTACTCGCTACCGCTATCGCTGTCGCCGCTCCTGCTCCCGCTCCCGCTGCTCGCTGCCACTGTCGCTGCTTGCCGCTACCGCTGTCGCTTCCTCTTTTCTCAGTCAGCACCCCCTTACACTCCTCTTCCTTCTTCTCCTTCTTTATGCTATTAACAGTACACAATTAACAGTATACTAATAATAGTATTTGTATTTATTAGATTAATAATATATTATTTTGATTTTAATACTATTAATTTTTATTTATTTGAAATTATTGTTAGGTTTCAAGATAAATGGCAAGTGTACAGAGCAACACAATAGAGTCTCCAATGGCATCAAAAAAAGATCCTGCATAGAAGTATAATTATCTGAAGGATCCGAAAGATCTTAATGCAGTGACTTGCATATTCTGCGATAAGACTACTATAGGTAGTATTTTTCGTGCAAAACAACATCTAGTAGAAAATTTCAAGAATGCAGCAGCTTACAAAAAGTATCCACCTGAGGTAAAAGAAGAGTTACTGAGTTATATGAATGAAAAGAAGACACAAAAGAATGAATCTTACGGGAATTTACCAGAAGACAATGTTGAACATCTCAGGGATGAAAAAGAAGATTATTCTATGAGTATTAACCCAAGTGGGAAAAAAGTATACGACAAAAAAGGAAAAGAAGTTATGAGTATTAAGAAGGGTAAAAAAGAACCGATGGATCTATATATGTTCCAAGGATCCTAGAAACAAGGGCAAGCAGGAGGCTCAAAATTTAGACAAACAAATATAAGTGATGCTTGTGATAAAGAAATAAGAGGAAGAACAATTCAACACATTGCTCGCTTCTTCTATCAAGTTGGTCTTCCCCTTAGTACAACTCGTTTAGACAGTTTTAAAGATATGATTGAAGCTATTGGAAGATATGGTGTAAGATTAAAACTTCCAAGTTATTATGAGATGCGAGTTCCATTGTTGCAAAAAGAGTTGAATTATACAAATGACTTACCAAAGGGTCGAATCATGGGCAACACATGCTCTATTATGTCAGATGTTTGGACTGACAGGAGGCGCAGGAGTATAATTAATTTTATGGTTAATTGTTCTTTAGGGACTATGTTTGTGAAGTCAATAGATGCTTCCTCTTTTGTAAAATCTGAAGACAAGATATCTGATGTACTTGACAACTTCATGGAAGAAATTGGAGAACAAAATATCGTTCAAATCATAACCGACAATAGAAGCAACTATGTATTAGCCGGTAATATTCATCTTTTGAATTTGTTAATTATTTTATCTTCAATTAAATGTGTTAAACTCTTAAGTCTTATCATTTTTGTTATCCTTTGTCTCAGGTAAATTGCTTGAAACAAAAAGACAACACTTATATTGGACTTCATGTGCAGCACATTGTATTGATTTAATGTTAGAGGATATTGGAAAGATCTTAGACATCAAGAAAACATTAGAAAGGACAATTTTGGTTGTTAGATTTCTTTATAATCATATTGAGGCTTTGAATATGATGAGAGAATTTACAGGGAACAAAGAATTAGTGAGATATGGTGTCACCCGATTTGCTACTTCATCGACATTACAGAGTGTGCATCGTCAAAAACATAATCTGATAAACATGTTTACCTCTGAAAAATGAGTGACAAGCAAATGGGCAAACGAAGCAAAAGGCAAGAGGGCTGTTGATATCATCTTAATGTCATCCTTTTGGAATCATATAGTTTATATATTAAAGGTAATGGACCCTCTTGTTCGAGTCCTTCGATTGGTGGATAATGAAAATAAGCCTGCAATGGGATATATTTATGAGGCTATGAATAGAGCAAAGGAGACGATTAAAAGATCTTTTAATGAAAATAAAAAAAAATATGAGAAAATTTTTACAATCATTGACGAAAGATAGAATTGTCAACTGCATCGTCCCTTACATGCAGCAGGATATTATTTGAACCCTGAATTCTTTTATAAGATTAAATATGTTGGGTTTGATACAGAAGTTTTGGATGGGTTATATCAGTGCGTTACAAGATTAGTTCCCAGCCTTGAGGTTCAAGATAAGATTATTCATGAATTATCTTTATATAAAAATGCTGAAGGTCCTTTTGGAATTCCAATGATCGTTCGATCCAGGACAACTACGTCTCCAAGTATTAATAATTTGATATAATTAATTTCATATATATTATGTTAATATGTTATTACTAATAACATAAATTTTGCAGCTGAATGGTGGAGTTTATCTAGAAATTCCACCCCGAACTTATAGCAATTTACTATCAAAGTACTTAGTTTGACATGTAGTGCTTCGGATTGTGAGCGAAACTGGAGTGTCTTTGAGCATGTAAGGATCACTAAATATTTTTGTTTTAATTAATTTATTTATTTAGATAGATGTATTAATATATTTTTAAATTATATGACATGACAGATTCACTCAAAGAGAAGAAATCGGTTGGAACATCAACGATTGCATGATCTTGTATAAATAAAATATAATCAAGCTTTGAAGGCTCGTCATGATTTACAAAATAGAATTGATCCAATCTCATTGCAAGATATTGATGATTCAAATGAGTGGTTGGTGAGAGAAATAGGTGCTAACTTGTAAGATGCCGAAAACGAGCTTGTATTTGAAGATGATAGATTGACATGAGGAGATATGGCATGAACTTCAGGTGTTGGAGAATTACAAACATATATAAGACAGATGACAAAGAGAAAAATGAGTGCAAAAGCATCAAGCTCGGCTCCTGCTATTGTTGAAGACATAGAATAAAACATATTTTGATAAAGTCGAAGAACAAGAGGAAGAGGATGAATTTAATGAAGATGATTTGTGTGAAAATAACGATAATATTGATTATGATGAATGACTTTGATATAAAATTTTATTGTTTTGAATTTTGAAACTTTTTGTTAATGTGACATTATGATTTTATATCTTAGATTTTCTTAATTTAATAATATATTTTTATTTAAAATTTTAAATAATTATATTTATTAATTATATTATATATTTTTAGCACCTCGCTTCGCTCAGGCGAGCGCTTGGGCGAGCGCCTAGCGCCTCGGGCATTTTTGGACCTTAGCGCCTTTTGGCGCCTGGCGCTTTTTAAATCACTAATTCAGACATCAAATTTCAAAGTCAACAGCCAAGTTAAATAAGTGAGAGTTAGGCATGATCAAAAAACTTCTTGCCATGATTGCAAAATCATACAAACCAAGGGTTCTAGCACCAACTAATGCTTTAAATTCGGAGTAACTTGCTTAATTTTAGTTATCAACAAACTAGACCAATCAATTACCCTAGTGATATAGAAACATTTCAGAAAAACTTCAGAAAATGTGTACAATAAGAAAAAAAACATGCAAACATATAAAGGGATGCTATAAAAGTTAACTAAAGCCAAATTTAACTAGATGGAACAAATGATCAAGGAAGACCGCATGGTTTAAGCACAAAACAAATAAGGTAGCAAATGAGAAGCAAAAAAGGCATGCTATGAAAGTTTAAATAAACCATCTGTTGTATCTATGTGATCCCATTGCCTCTTGAAATTTGCGCTTTATATTTGTACCATTTCTCAATTCAGATGCATTAGCCTGTTAAAGAATTAGAGGTTGTAAGCACAAAACAGAAACAAAAAGCAACTAGGCATCAGTGACTTTTGATCTAGAGTAAAATGATAAAAGTAACTAATGATCAAGATTGTGAGATCTATATACAAGTCTTAAGCATGTTAGTAATTTGGCATTTTCCATCTGAAATTGACTTGCTCCAATTCCAGGCAAAGAAAACAAATAGAAACTATTACTGCATCATTACTCTTAAGAGAGGATTATCTTGTATCACAAAAGACAGAAATGGGTTTCAACCATTCTAGTGCACAAAGTTTCAATTTTAGCTCTTGAACTTAATATCCCATGGTCCATGCTATACTTTTACCATTTCCAGTATGCAAAAGAATGTTGATCACAAGCATTTCTCAGTATACATATAGAAAGCAAGAGTTAACAACATAAAATTATTAAAGGGAATTATCCAAAAAGAAGTAACTAGATTTATATGCTACCATTGAACAGACTTGCCTTTTTAGATAACGAAACAAACTCAAGGGCCAGGCATCATACTGAAATATAAATGTTGTATCAAGGTTTGCAATTTCATGTACTGATATTGTACACGGTTAGGACTCAAAATGTTACATACCGGTGTACCGAGAATAAATACACCTCCATGTACTGAGTTTCGAAAAAAAGCCTAAAAGAAAACAGGAAAAAAAGAGACTACCTAATATATGGTAAAAAATATCATCCTGTACCAGGGAGCACAGACCTTATACTGATCATACCAGATGGTACAGGCCCCTGTATTGACCGAACCATCCAATTTACCTTAGTCCACAAACCGATAGGCTGCTCGACCAGTAAACACTGCTTGTACTATACTGAACAGTATTGCAAATTATGCCCTATGATCAACACCACCAACAAAAGTCTTATTGTCATGTTCATGCCACACAGAAAATCCAAATTTTGAAGCAACTGGAATGCCAAATAGTTGCAGCATAGAAGAAGCTCCAGTCTTCCTTACAAAGAGAGAGGATATCCAGTGTAGCTCAAGGCACCTTCGAAGTATAGTGTCTCCTCTAATATCCTTTTCCTTTTTGATCCAAAAGGTCCCAAGATTTTGTCTTCAAATAGATGAAAATTTAATACCAATATGAACTGAGATAGCAGGCAATACCCTACACGGGACAAGCAACTAATCTTTAACACAAATTTGAACTTGTCAAGGTTTTCTCCAACGTATCAGATATGGTTTCTCAGTCCTAGTTCAGAATCCCAATGTTGTATGAGCAAATGCATGAGAAAACATGACTCGATATGCTATTGTAAAAACCTATAAGAAAGATCAGCCAACAGAGAACAATTATGTGAAAGAAAGAATTGGAGCTCCAAACAGAAGAGATATAATGAGAAGGAAATGGAGTGCCATGGTCACTGATTTCATAGTTCTCTCATTTGCTTTTCTGTTGGCCCATGTTACAGTGCAAGTGAGGTTGATACTGAAATCCAGTCTGAAAGAAAATAGGAAAAGCACAATGACTTCAACTCACAAAAAAGTTCCTAAGCAAAAATTAAGGGTCCATAGTCCATACAATAGGACCATGGCAGTCATGGGATAGAAGTGTGCATGTGTGAAGTCAAATGCCAGAGAACTTCCAAAAGAAAACCCAGTGCTTGCTCTGTGTCCACACCCTGCACAGAACAGCAAATACAATACACAAACAGGTGAACATGACATGAATAGTCTTATGCCTCTACCTGCTGTGCTATTTTCCCCTGACACACAATAGATTTATCAGATGCCTAAGATGACTTCAGTAACCATTAGATAAGGTGAATCGAAATTCTTTTATATCACTACTATAATGCACAGAAAGCAATACTGGACATATTTGAGAACTTTTACTTAATGCTAACGTTCAAATGTGAAACATATCAGTGATGGAGAACCATCTAACCTTATAAAGGATTCAAGAAGGATTTATTCTAGGCAAAGGAATCAACAAAAATAATAATTAATTAGTTGGCCCAGAAACTCTAACGGTTGTGTTGAAAATTGAAGGCATACAAGTTTCCTAGGAGGTTACTCTTAGGAATCATTACCTATAATGATTGTACAAAGGCTCCTAAACCCTTATAAATTAGGGCTCGTCAATGGAAGAAACACTTCAGATTTGAATGAAAACACTTGCATTTTCTCTACTCTTCCAGCCTCTTACTCTCCTCTCCAATTTCACTCCTCTCTTGCTCTCTTGCTCTTACTTCCTATCTACTTCGCTCTTTCCGTTCGACATCAGTTTGGTGTTAGAGCTCATCAAAAACCTGCCTTGTACCTCAGTGAGTCCCAACCAGCAGCAAAAGCTTCAATAAACAATGCCACCACTCATGGATCCTTGCACCTCCCATGCCAATCCCTTGCATGTGGACTTGGACTTTAGGGTGATTGTCCCTAACTTCGAAGCTAACTGATTGAACAATTGTTAAACCTTTTAAGTTGAATTCTAGTGTGGCAAAGTATTTGGCTCAATTTGAGGAACTTTTACTTGGGTATGAAATGGAGAAGGACCAAATCATCACTGTCTGAAGATTTGTTAATAGGTTAAGGCCTGACATCCAACGAGAAGTCTCTCTTAGTGTCCCTAACACTATAGAGGAAGCTTCCCGATGAGCCCTTGAGATTGAGAAGTACCTCAAACTTTATCTGACTCATTGAGCATCTTCTCAATCTCACAACAATAGAACTATTTCCAAATCTACCCCCAAGTAGTGGCTTTGTCAAGCAAAAAAATACCACTACTAGCAAAAGTCCTAGCCCACCCATGAATCGTTTAACTCGTTTGGTCACTGATTCTCAAACTAGTTTATCTTCAATCCAATGTCACTACTACCATAATAAAGGTCACATTGTCTCTTGTTGTCCTCAACATACCCTTACTTTAAAACAAGAACTAGAGGATCAAATCAAGAAAGTAGACCAAGTAGTTGAACCCGAAGCCTACTCAAGTGATGAAAAAATTGAAGATGCTCATGTCAATGTTGTTTGCATCATTCTCTCTACTACTAGTGATTCCAATGAATAGAAGAGGACAAGTATCTTTCAAACTTTTATCTGAACCAAGAAGAGAACTTGCAAGTTGGTTATAGATGGGGGTAGCACTATGAACATAATCTCAAAATCTACTATCAAGAGACTAAACCTTATGGTACAATCACATTCGACACCATTCAAGATAACCTGAGTTGACAAAAACACTTTACATGCAACTAAGAGGTTCCTGGTACCAATCAAAAATGAAAATAAATGATTACCAAGATGAGGTTTATTCTAACATTCTACCAAAGGGCATTGCCCACATTCTTATAGGTTGACCTTGATTGTATGACCTCGATGTTACCAATCATAAGCGAGAAAACATATATTTTTCAATACAAAGGTAAAACATCATATTGTGACCAATGAAACCATCGAAAAAGGACAAATATAAAAGCCCCAAGTCCCATCCACAACCCCCAACACTTATTGGATCTTAAATTTTTTAAAATAGAGTATAAACAAATTTTGTGTGACTATTATTGCTAGAGAAATTTCGAGCCCCTGTAATACTCCTAACCTAACTCTTGATGTTAAGACCTTGTTAGATGAATTTTCTGATATTATACCTTCAGAATTAACTAGTGAACTGTCACCCTTAAGAAATATCCAACATACTATTGACCTTGTCCTAGGATCACAACTCCCAAATCTCCCACGTTACAAGATGAATCTTAAGGAAAGAGCTAAGTTAAATAAGCACGTTGGAGAACTTTTGGCTTAAGGAATTGTGCGACACAACCTCAGCACTTGTGTTGTTCCTGCCTTGTTAAACCCAAAGAAAGATAGGTCTTTAAGGATGTGTGTTGATAGCCGAGCGATTAATAAGATAACAATCAAATATCGTTTCCCGATTTCTCGACTTAAGGATATACTAGACCTTTTTGTCGGATCTAGTTGATTTTCCAAAATTGACCTAAGAAGCGAATACCACCAGATTTGTATTAGACCTAAAGACGAATGGAAAACAACATTCAAGACTCAAGATGGCCTATTCGATTGGCTAGTCATGCCCTTTGGTCTATCCAATGCCTCAAACACTTTCATGTGCTTTATGAACTAAGTTTTACAACCCTGCATAAGCAAATTTGTTATAGTTTAATTTAACAACATATTGATCTTTAGTAAGACCAAAGAGACTCATTTAGAACATCTTTGACAAGTTCTTGCTACCCTTCAAGTTGCTAAGCTCTATGTCAATCTGAAAAAGTGTTCGTTCATGCAAACACATGCCATATTCCTCAACTTCATCATTTCTGCCCAAGGTATTATCACTGATCCAAAAAAGAACTACATCATTTAGAGTGTCCTAGACCTAAAACCCTTTCTGAGGTTCAAGGTTTCCATAGATTAGTCTCCTTCTATAGGAAGCTCATTAGAGGGTTCAGTTCCATTATGGCACCTTTCATTGATTGTCTAAAGAATGGTGAGTTTTCTTGGACCCTGGCTACTACCAAGGCCTTTGTTAACATCAAAATGAGAATGACCATCACTCCTGTTCTTAGGCACACTTAGTAAACCCTTTGAGGTCAATTGTGATGCCTATCGCCTTAGTATAGGCATAGAAAGAATTCTAAGTCAAGAGGGTTAACCTATCACCTTTTTCAACGAGAAACTCAATGATGCAAAATAATATTATACAACCTATGACAAAGAATTCTATACAATTGTGCAATGTCTTGTTGTCTAACCACAAGAGTTTGTCTTGTTGTCTAACCACCAAGCTCTAAGGTACTCAAATACCCAAAAGAAGTTAAATGTCTGATATGCCAAGTGGGTTAAGTTTCTCAATAAAACTCTTTTGTAATTAAACATTGTTTTAGCACTCAAAACAAAGCTACTGATGCCCTTAGTCAAGTTTCTACAATCCTATCTACCATGAGTGTCAAGGTCATAGGATTCGAACGATTAAAAGAAGAGTATATCCAATGTCCATACTTCACCCAGATCTACCAAGAAGTCTAAGATGGAAACCTTCATAAACATATCAACTTTATTATTAAGGATGGTTACCTTTTTCGATCCACTAGATTATGTTCCCAAATCCTCCCTTCGAGACCTCCTTGTTTGGGAAATGCACGCGAGCGAATTAACAGGTCACTTAGGCCAAGACAAGACTATTGTATTAGTAAGGATAGATTTTACTAGCCTCCCTTAAAGCGATATGTTGCTCAAATAGTGTCACAATGTCGCACTTATCAAATTATCAAAACTCACAAACACAATCCTGGCTTATACACCCCTTCCACTTGCCGCAGAACTAGCCCACTCCTTCGTTCAACATATTCATGATTTGCATACTAAGATTCAACATAAAATTGTCATAAGTAATGAAAGTTACAAACTTGTTGTTAATGAACATCATAGAAGTTAAGAGTTTCAAGTTGATGATTATGTCTTGGTTCATATTTGCCCTAAGAGATTCCCTAAAATCTCATTCAAGAAGTTGCAAGCCTGATCCGTTGGTCCTTTCCTCATCATCCAAAAACTAGAATCTAATGCATGCATGCTCAATATACCTTCCGATTTAAATATAAGTTTAGCTTTTATTATGAAGGATTTAACTCCATATCATGGTACTTTTGAGCCGCCTCCGTCTACCAATGTTCTTGCATATGATAATCCTCCCAAAGCACCGACTCTCTCACAACAAAAGAAAATGTAGAGGCTATTCTTGATTATTGTCTTATTACGTCTACTAATAGCATCACTCAACACTTTCTTGTCAAGTAGTGTAATCGTCTAGCTTCCGTTGTCAGATTATTTTGAAGGAACTTCGTGACTTTGCACTAGATTATTGGACCAAGATCTTGCAAATCACTCTCTAAGGTCAAATTCTTTTCCAATTGGGGATAAAGATGGAGAAATCATCTAGTTTTAAAGGATTTAAGGATTTATTCTAAGTAAAGAAATCAATAAAAAAGTCATTAATTAGTTGTCACTACCCAAGCCTGATGGGATAACTGACTTATCATTTTTGTTTGGCCTAAACCACTGATCAAAATGCTTAAGCTGAAATTAATAGTAATACACTCATTAGACCCTTATAAGCTAATCTTAATCTTACCTATTTTTAATGTGAAACTAATCAAGGTGTTATGATTTCCCCCACTCAGGGCTTGATGTCCTTGTCAAGACCCAACATAGCCCAGATCAAACCCTAGTATAGTGCATGTAAAACGTAACCTAATGATGGCTCCAAATCGTGATGAATCCTTTGACTCAATCCACGAGTAGCTCTTTCCTACTTAAGCCCCCTTACCATGATCAAATACTAGGTCAGCTCTGATATTAAATGTCACGACTCGAGCCTGATGGGCTAACTGGCCTATCAACTTTGTTTGGTTCAAACTACTGGTCAAAATGCTTAAACTGAATTTTTTTTAGTACACTCATCAAAACCCTTATAAGCTAATCTTAATATTGCCCACTTCTAATGTGAGACTAATCAAGGTGTTACAATTTCACCCCACTCAAGAGCTTGACATCCTCGTCAAGGCCCAGCATTGTCCAGATTAAACCATAGCATGGTGCATGTGAAGTGTAACCTAGTAGTGGTTCCACTCCGTGATGAGTCCTCTAACTCCATCCACGGATAACCCTTTCTTACTCAAGTCCCGTACTATGCTCCAGTACTAAGTCGGCACTGATATCAAATGTCACGACCCAAGCCTGATAAGCTAACTAGCCCATCAACTTCGTTTAACCTAAACCACTGATCAAAATACTTAAGCTGAAGTTGATAATAATACACTCATCAAACCCTTATAAGTCAATCTTAATCTTGCCCATCTTTAATGTAAGACTAATCGTGGTGTTACAAGTTGGCTTAGAAACTATAAGAATTGCGTGCAAAATTAAAGAATCTTTTGCCCTTTCTAGGTACTAACCTTGGGACTCTATTTTTGTATTAAGTATACTCTTTTTCTTCTCAGCGGTAATAAATTTTCTTAAAGTTGTTTAGGTCTCATTGAAGTTATATTTTTTATTTCTTAAGGGCATACAAGTTCCCTATGAGTTTACTCTTGGAAATCATTGCCTGCATTAATTGTACGAAGGCTCCTAAACTCCTATAAATAGTGGAGCTTGTCAATGGATCAAACACTTCAAATTTGAATGAAAAAACTTGCATTTCTCTACTCTTCTAGTCTCTTACACTCCTCTCTAATCTCACTCCTCGCTTGCTCTCTTGCTTTGTGTTCTACATCAATCAGTGTTCAGGTTACTTTTAACCAACATTAGAAAATGTACATAAAGAAAATTGTAAACAAAACTCAAATTTAAGATTGTCAAATTTATTTTTTTCTCACCAGCTTACATATGGCAAAGGTTGAATGATATTCTATTTCTAACATTCTTTAATGAAACAATTGTATGCAAAACAAGTATTTTAACACAAGGCAAAAGAAATCAAGAGTACCTCAATTATTATAAAGCCTTGCTCTTTTGCACAGGCATATATGGCAGCAGATTTTCCACTCTGCAAAGACCACAGATGAACAACTTGTCTAAGTGGCAATTTAGTTCAACTCATTCATCTTAGTCACTAGATGTGGGTGAGATGATCACATGATAAAAGGAACAGTAAGTCACCACCACTTGCAAATATAGAAAATGGGGGAGATATGATTTATGATTTCATTTTTTTTCTAATTTTCTTTGGTTCTTATTCCAAGTATATGATAACTTTTCAATTAGAAGATCAATTTTCTATTGCTATATATAAGGTTAAGTTATACAAAGTTCTAGAGTGTAAGATACATCAACATAAAATTCCCAGCATGGTCAGTATATCTTGAAGCAGGTCAAATGAAAAGTCCACTGTCTAGCATATGTGCATGATGAGCAGGGATTATCAATAAAAATCATAGAAAAACTAAGTACATTAGTACCAAAGATAATGAAAACAATCAAACAATGAGATTTTACTTCATAAAGCAAACCATATTATGGGTGATATATCAACCATCATATCAAAGTTTACACATGATATTTATCTGGAGAGTGTTTCTAGTAAAAATTTGTAGATAGAATCATAAAGAAAATTTAGTTTTAGTTTGTCCTAGCAAGGTTTCTACTATTGGAAACAACAAATACAAATAGATGACCATTTATCTGTAGTAACCATTGACTCGCAAATATGTTTGAAGCAAGGTATGCAATTTCGTACCGTACTGAAGTTTCGACGTTTGCTCAGTATGGTATAAAACTGTATACCGAGCGATATACCACTCGGTATACCGCTCGATATATATATATATATATATATATATATATAAGGCTAGGTCGCATCGCCTCAGCAACATCGCCTTTTCCTTCTCCCACGCGGGGCGACGTCGCCGAGGCGACGCAACGTCGCCTCGTTTATATATATATATACATACATATATATATATATATATATATATATATACATATATATATATATAGGCGACGCGACGTCGCCTTTTATAAAATATTTATGTATATTAATATATATATATATATATATATATATAGGCGACGCGACGTCGCCTTTTATAAAATATTTAAGTATATTAATATATATATATATATATATATATATATATATATATATCGTTCCGTCCGATAACGGACAGTCCGTGTACCGGTAAGCTGACGGACCAGTACGTACCGCCCGTACCGGGCGGTATTATTCGAAATTGCATACCTTGGTTTGAAGTAACACATACCAAACATAAATAAGCTGTTTCTAGTTAACAGCTTAAAGCAATGTGAAAAACAAGTAGGATACATGTAATAGAGCAAGTTTAACTCTTCCCAATCTGGTACCAGAATGTGCATATCTGCTGTGGCACCTTAACAAATGACAGAAAGAACTAGAAATTAAGTTTTAAAATCCATGAGGTACACCAGAGTATTTATTGGTCCGACAAGGGACTGACACATGGATTGGGCAATTTTGTTTGGTCCAGTTCAAAATAAGATGCACTGGATGGTAAGTACATACCCGGTTTTTTTATTTCTCTCTTAAGTTTCTGTAAATCATTTTCGGCCGTAAATTGACAAGGTTCTCAAAGTTGTAAACCTGCTTTTATAGAGCCTTTGGAAAGTTTACAACTTCTAGAAAACTATAAACAGCAACAGTTGTTTGCAGAGATTACTATTCCCCTCTATCTCTCTCTCTGCTGCAACTACAGACAAAGCTGCAAATTTAAGCTCCACCACAACTGCAGCTGCATCTGCTGAACCAACAGCAGCCTTCACCTCCGCATCTGCCTCCTCTCATCACCACCGCCATCCTCTCCTCATGTCACCACCATCACCTCCTTTAATATGCATTGCATCTCCTTCACTTCTCAACTGCCTTGTCCTTCACCACCTCCGCCTTCTCTGTTGGTTCCCTCTCCACCATCATCTCCACCTCCCCCATCTTCTCTCCTATTTCTCTTTCTCTCTCTCTCTCTCTGCTCTGGGCGGTATTGACACATACCGAGTATTGGTACATCAGTTCATACCAGAACCATATTTGGCCCAGCAGCGGTCAACCATATTGGCACCAGACCAAGTTTCTGAGACATGATATCATCAAGAAAATTAGAGAAAATCAGATCCCAGATGATTAGTTAACAGAAAGTTCTAGAAACACAACCATTATCAAATCTATCAAGAACAAAGACACAAAAAAACAGATACTAATTATTTGCAAGTCAATACGCACCCCAACTGGCCCGGTAATCAAAAGCACATTGCTAAGTTTGAAATCATCTTCTCGGTCATCCATATCAAATTCAGTCTCAGACAAGATTTCATCATCTTCAACTGTATAATGCTCCCTAGAGCTACATTTCTTGCCACTTTTTTGACCTTTGTCATGCCAAGACTTGAGCCATTCACTAAGCTGTCTAACTGATTGAAAATTTCCACAGACCTGCAGAACCAACCTGATAAAGTTAGCCTCTCGTATCTGAGATGTTGATCAATGATAAAATAAATTTTATGTGATAGCAGCAGGATTTTCTTTTTGGTAGCATATCTGCTGACTAGCACAAACCAAGCAGAATGAAAAATCAAGCATATTTGGTAAGGCACAAGTGCCAATTATCCATACTAATGCAGGCTAGTGTGCCTGTCCTTGCTCTGATCAAAATTCAAAATTGTTAGCTTTCTGTATTCCAAGAGCAGCACAAGGAGAGAGCAAACTTGAATCTCACCTCTGAGGCATTTTCTGGCTGGTACTTGGCTGTCCAGAGGCTACATTCAGTGCAATACTCAGAACGTCTATAGTATGACAACCTAAAAAATTCAGAAACAATTTCCGGGGAAGCCAAGATTAAAAGTTCAACAAACAAAAGGCTACAGATAGAGATTATCCAAAAGTTGACATAGTCCCTATAAGATCTGCACAAAAAAAAGAGAATTTCCATATTTCTTACCTTTCTTTATGAAGTTCATCCTGATGCCTGCTCTCTGAATTTTCTACATAACTACCACATCTTGATAACAAAGGAAAGTTGCTATTTAGATGGTACTGGAAATACATATACAGTCAGAAGAATGGTGCCAAAAGAACAAAAACAACAGTGAGGACCTTACAAACACATACATGATTAGTTTTGAGCATGTAACAGTCAGCAATGAAATACCTCTAGGTAGGGCAATAGCTGCTGCTTTTCATATTGCCCATCAGATACTACAAATGTGGTTATTGTGGAGCTCTTTTCTTCTGTGTTTGATGTTTGATTCATGTGCATCTCCTCAAGAAAAGAAGTATCTAGCCTTAAAGGCTTAACTAAGCCCCCACAAACCACTAAAGAATCTTCCAAAGCACGACCACCATAGTCAAGGGTTTGCTCCATAAAGTTCCAATTACCCCAATCCAATGAAACGTCATCAACCTAAAACCGAAAAAAGAGCAAGATATACTACTGAAACAGTCATATTTAGGAACATCATATGCTGATAACCTTTACAGAAAGTCAGAAAGTAGAAACCAACATAACTATGCACCTGAGTACCAAGTATATGAACAGGTGCATAAGAAATAACTTCGCCCCACGTATACCAAGGCAATTGCCTGTCCTCCAACTTCTTAGTATCTTGGACCTCTCGCAACATCTTGACTTCTTTTCTAGAAGTGAATAATGGGTGCATCTGCTTTCCTGCGGATAAGTGCATGTTTTCCTGTTAATAGAAACAATAGTTTGTTCTCAGTCAATCTGACAGAACAACCTAAATTACATAGGGTTAAAAAAATTATAATTGAAAACTTTTACAAAAAGGTGAAGCCTAGTTATATTGTTAATAAAACTCATCTGCTGGATAGGTATAACAGCTAATATTTAAAATAGAGGATTGGAAAGACATACAGATACAGAAAAAAAAGAACTGAACTGTAAAACCCCACGGTCATGTGACTCCAGCAGGAAAAAGAACATCATGTTTACACATTTTATAGGACCCCAACCTCCTTGAGAACCAAACCTCTCTTTAATTTTTAAAATTCTAAATGGCTCTCTACAGGAGCCATGTAAACCTTTTTCATAAAGGCAAAAATGTCAATGTATGATTATGCATAAAAGGTAGAAATACAGTATGATCATTCTAGAACAAAGATTGCATTGCCTAGACAAAAGGAAAACACACAAAGATACAAGAAGAGAACAATTGCACATGTAAGTACACAGGAAATTTTCTACTTGGAAAACATGGAAATGTTGACGGTGAATTATGATTGAATCAATTTGGAATTTCTGAACCATAGTCTCTGGAAACAAATTGTTGACAATTATGGGGAGCACGTGAGAGTATTATCTGCTCTGAAAATGTAAGGAAAGATTTTGAAAATCAATCCAATATCGTTTTTGGCAACTTATCAGGCAAACATGGTACCAAGATACTGAGCAGTATACCAACTTGTACCACCTAGTCTTACTGAACAAAATAATAAAAAATGGTATATCAAGGAGTATCGACCTGCATGATCCATTACTAGTGCTTGGCTGGACCAGTAAAAAATTGGTTGGTCCATGTCAGTCTGACAAGTACTTTAAACCATGGTATGCAGTACCGAATGGTACCGCCCGGTACGAGCGGTACGTACCGGTCTGACGGCATACCGGTACGCGGACCATCCGGTACCACTACAGTGCTACAGAATTATACTGTAGCAGTGCTACAGTACTATAAGTAATGAAGAAACTATATAAAATTGTTCGGTACACCAGGGTGTACCGCTCGGTACGCCCTGGTGTATCACTCGATACACCGGTACCATACCGTACCAAGCCAATCTCGAAACACCGGTACGGTACGATATTACATACCTTGCTTTAAACCATGATATGAATCAAATGTTTCCATTACATGTTAGTGCAAATTTTGGAATACATACATCTTCAACCTATAAGATCTTACATCATGCAAGAATGCAGACTACACCATGTATGCAGTATTAATAGACAGGATATGACACTAAAATTCTTGAGCTTTCAATAATGTTGAACGAACTGGTCAGGAATCTGCGTTTCATCAGTTCTATTAATGTCAGACACATTACTCACAAATTTGTGATACTGTAACTGTGTAATGTAAAGAACAACATAGTTTAGAGATTATATATGAGTTAATTTATTGTCATTTATACTTAAATTATTTATAGATAATGAGAAAAAGCAATGACCAGTACATAGTGAAATTCTTCGACTGTAAAAGAAAGGTGCAGAAGAAACATTACATGAAGCTGCATGTAACTAAGGTAAATAAAATTCCTGGAACACCAACAATAATTTAGGGAATTACCAGCAAACAAAAGAGTGAAAATACTAAGTACCTCAGCTGCTAGCTTTGCCTCTAAGTGAAGATTACACTTTGGGCTGAATGGGCCATCTAGATCCTTTGTGGCATCAGATTTACTAGCATCACTACTCTGACAATTCTTCAAACTTTTGCCACTCTTATTACCTTCAAAAATGCTCCAAGGAATCAATCCTCATTATAGAATCTAAACAAAAAATAAGGAAAAGAGTTCACTTCCTCTATTTTGCTGAATGTCCTAAATAACACTTTTACAAGCAAGATATAGGGGCATGTATGAATATGCATAAAATGCATTAGCAGCATACAGAATCTTTTACCCATTGTTAAAACTGAAAATTAGGTCAATTTATATTTTCCAAAGAAGTGTGAAATACAAGAAAACAAGACTTTCTTTAGTCATGTTTAAAGGAAATACATGAGGAAATTCTGAACTTCTAAGCAAAAATTATACTATTAGGCATGAGCACTCAAATTCCTGGAAATTTCAACTTCACAAAGAGAGTAACAGGCTCAAAGGGTAAGCATTATATAGTTACCAAGCGAGGATAATGTATTTGGTCAGAATCATCTAATTTGTTCACTGATCGAGGATAATGTATTCAGTCAGTGATGCACCATTAACAATTTCATGCACATTCTCTATGGTTAATCATAGAACCCCTTGCCTTACAATTGCACTAAAATTTGAAGAATTGTCCAAGAATCCAATATTTATGACAGTAATATTTTGCACAGTTCTTCTGACCAAGTCAGGGCATGTAGATCTCAAATTCTATTCTATTCTTTAACAATCCTCAATATGATACATAGTAGATATGACATTCTTTAACCATCCTCATTACATTACAAAACTCATCTACATGAGAATCTAGTGTATTTGGGTTATCATATCTCCATTTATTAGACACAAGAAATATGTATGAATGGGAGCAATATTGATCATTTCACGTCATTCCACCATACTCTATAATTTTAGAATTATACACTGATTATGAATCCTTTTTTTATTGCTCATGCTCTCTGCATTTTTTCTTTTTAATTTATTTGAGTGCAACCTTTCTGAATTATTTTTCTTCATGTTGTTATCATGGGCTATTTTGATTTCCATTCTTTGGACATGCATACTATTTGAAGGGTAAGAGAGGCCACTAAGTTTGCCATGCCAAGAATGAAACTTAATGGTGCCTCAAATATTAACACAACACGAGTGAATTTAGAATGGCCACTAGGGTTCTTGATCACAAGAAAAAAAGGAGTCATGACAGTCCATTAGATACCCCCTGTTTTTAATAATAACATTGATACTAGTGAGACCTCAACCTAAATGACAGGAACCAATGCTTCAAAAACAGAAATTAACCAAGTCTGCATTCAGTTTCACATTAAAAAATGATTAAAGAATTTTTATCAGAACAATTAATACGTGGTATTAAACTTCATCATTTTTTGGTACAAAAGCTAATGAAAAATTTTATATGCTTTATACATAAGCATATTCAATAATTATACTGTTTAAGACTCATTAGAGAGAAGTTACTGCAACAGTTAAAGAATAGCTTATAAATATATATATTAATATGTCACATGTGCAAGCCATCTTATGCATTAAATAGTTTGTTGGGTCACTCTACAGTACATGAAAATATTGTTTTTATTTAATAATATGATGCATCTCCAATCATCTACTTCCTGGGGGCAGCAACATATTTGACGATGCCTATATGTAAACTTACCAGGTGATACCAACGAACTTTTGTTTCCCGTTCTTGGTGTCCTTCTGGTAATTGGTGACTGCAAGGGAAGTTTTAAAGAGATTAGACAATGTGCATGTAAAAAAAATCTTGAATTCAGAAGAAAAATTGTCGGCTCTATAAAGATTGGAAGCAGGGATGCAAAAAGGTAAAGATTCAATGTTGCTTCTTGAGAGAATCATTGAGAAAAAGATTGGCAACACATTGAACTGAATCTTGGCGTGTTCTCATGACTGGAAATTAAAGGGAACTCGAAATCCGGCTTGCCACCAAACTCCAATAGAAAAAGAAAAGGAACAGAAATTTGAGGACACAAGACACAGAAAACAACAAAAGAAACCTAGAAACGGTCAGATATTTAAACCTAACCCCAAAGAAAAAGACCGATCTGCAAGAAATCACCTTCTTGGGAGTTTTTGCCTTGGGTTTCCTCTTCCTCTCCCGCTTCCCCGTGTTCTCCCCCTCGGTGTCTTCCCGCTCGCTCTCCCCCGCCTCCACCACATCAGTCGCGGCCGCCTCTCCACCATCTCCCCTGGGTCGACCCCAACAAAGCTTGGACTGGACGCATCTCCGCCGCCGCTTCGCCTCGGAGGGCGACGGCGTGCCCTCGATCTCCCCCAGCATTGCTTCTTCCACGGATTTGCCCATCAGATTTCCGGAACCGATCGTTGCAGATCGAACTCCAGCCAACTGATATTCGGACCAACAACAGCTAGGGTTCGAGGAGGAGAGCACGGCGGGAGATTTTGGCGAACTCGGATGAGTTCCCGCGCTTGAGGGAGAGACCGTGGGGCGGGTTTGCGATCTCCGAGAAATTAACCGATCTCCGCGTCCATCAAGCTATAACCCAAAAAAAAAACCTTCTTTTCTATTTTTTAATCTTCGGTATCACGTGCCTTCAACGTGATAGCGCCGTAGCGGAGCCCTGACGAGGTTCTTTCTCCAGCATTTCTTAACCATAATTGAAATCGGTCATTAGTTTGTTATACCAACAACGATTTCCATCAATCATCTTGTAGCTCGCTAAAAGATATCGTTCAACATGACGTTTAATCCAATCCTAACGATATTTTATCAATTATATTATGATATGATATATCATTTCATATATTCTAAATTAATTAGATAATTAGGAATTTAATACAAAGATCATCCATCGCCTGAAGTGACTTTCCTTCCTTCCTTCCACTCATAAAATTAAAAAAAAGAAAAAGTTGTATTCAAATTTAAGTTTAAAAAGTATCAGTCTAACTTCCAAAGCAAGAATGATGATTAGTAATACCTAACTGCATCAATCTTTAAAAAACAAAAGATTTTGATCATCCGGGTGGGTGTCACAAAGAAAAAAAGAAATGAGGTTTGGTAATTCCCAGCTACGCTATTATTAATTGGACAAGAATTATCACGATAAATATTTACTTTCAACAAACTTATTGATGTAATTATTAGTTAATATTGACCGATTAATATAATAATATTAAAATTTTTATCGCTTTCTCAAATATTGGAAAAAGAGCATAATAATTGGATAATTAAAAAAAACATATTTAAGGTATTAAAATTTTAATATTTTCAATTCGATAAAATACATGGATGGATAATGGTTAGTGTGAGATTATGAGTAAAATTTTAAATATCTATAGGGATACATGTAAATTTTAAATTTTAAATTTTGTAAGAGATATATACGTAATATTAAAATTTGGAGGGACAAACATTCTATTTACAAACTCTCAATGGTTATGTAGGTAAAACATCCTAATAATACAATAACGACATTAATTACCACAATATTGATCTAAATGCAAAAGGTAAAGCCAACATACTTTAAAAGCGGCACTTCGAAACAGCTGTCACCTCCACCGTCGGCCTCCCACAGAGCTCCCGTATAAAGTGCGAACGAGATAACGAGGGAGTTGACGGAGGGAAGAAAGGAGGCGAGGCGGAGGCGAAACTCGGCGGCGATGACGAACCCAAACAACCACGCGAACGGTGACCACCACAGCAATCGGCCGTACCCTCCGCCTGAGGCACGCCGGCAACGCCATTACGTCGGCCCGTCCATCTCCACCTCCTCCTCGGCCGCCTCCTTCAAGGGCTGCTGCTGCTGCCTGTTCCTCCTTCTCACCTTCCTCGCGCTCCTGGCCGTCGCCATCGCCCTCGTCGTGGTCCTCGTCCTCAAGCCCAAGAAGCCACAGTTCGACCTCCAGCAGGTGGTCGTGCAGTACCTCCTCGTTGCCCCCGCCGCCTCCGCCATCGGTGCCACCGTCGGGGGAGGAGGGGCCTCTTCGTCAGCGGCGTACCTGTCGCTGAACATCACGCTGCTGCTCATGGCGGACAACCCGAACAAGGTGGGGATCCGCTACGAGGCGGCGGCGCTGGACGTGATGTACCGGGGGTTGCCGCTGGGGGTGGCAACGGTGCCGAGATTCGAGCAACCGGCCCGCAGCCGGCGCTTGGTGCAGACCCGCGTCGTTGTCGACCGTTTCAACGTGCTCCAGTCCGACGCCCTCAACCTCGTCCGCGACGCCGCCCTCAACGACCGCGTCGACCTCCGCCTCACCGGCGACGTTGCCGCCAAGATCCTCCTCTTCGGCATCCCCACCCCTAGGGTTCAGGTGACTCCCATCGCTTTCCGCCAAACTCGTCCCCCATTTTCCCAAAATTTCCGATAAAAATCACAATAATCCAATGAAAAATACGTATTTAATTATAAGTATTTTTATTTAAATTAAATAAATAGGCATCGGTGGATTGTGCGGTCGCGATCAGCCCCCGGAAGCAATCTCTCACTTACAAGCAGTGCGGAGTCGACGGACTAAATTTCTGAATTGGAAATAAGGAAAATAAATTTGAAGAAAAACATTTTTTTTTTCGAAGTTTTCTTTGAGGCCGCTGAGGTGGATTCGGCCCGAAGCAAAGCGGGCAGGAAGCTGTCATGCTCGCCGCGGACCCTATTTTTGTTTTCTGCCGGAAGAGAAGAGGAAGGACAACATTTCCGTCTCCCATAGACTTGGATTCTAAAATCTTGGTGCAGTCTTGATCGTCGCCTATTATTTTTGGCTCTCAGCCTCTGTTATGTGACTATATTTCCACTTGATGATGGAAGGATCATTTCGACATGGTAGAAAGAGTCGTAATCTCTCACTCGTCGCCAACTGTTTCTGTTTATGGGAAAGGTTGGTTCTTGGTGAGGGCATAAAGGAGAGTGCGAGTAGTAGGGGTTGAGTGGGGAGCTCTGGGGGAACTAATGCGTTCTTAATTTAGTGGTCTGTCCGAATCGTTCTTGCTTTTGGCACGTGGAGGATGATAGAAAAGCACCGAAAGTGCACAGAAAAGTGATATTTGTTGAATGGATCAGCTAAAAGGATATGCTCTCCTTTTTATGTTCATTTCTGTTAGGTCATGTTGGGTGGGGGATTCTATCAATTTGGATTTAGAGAGGCCATTTTGGCTTAGTTTCTTCAACCGTTGCAGTTGTAGCAACAGTCGACGAATTATTATAATTGCAGTTGTAATAATTTGGAAGCCTGCATGTATAATTGTTATTTGTTGACGAATTAAACTAGAGGAGAGAGCATGGAATCAAGTGATGATGATACAATAGAAAATGAAAAGTGTAGTTAAGTTTAGCTTTCATTGTTTAGCATTTAGGGATTTAATTGTATGTACAATTGGTGTACTTGTATACAATTAAATGCTTGCAAGTAAATTATTTGCTGCAAAATAATTTTACCAAATGACTTCATACAAAATGACATCTCCAACTGAACATTTGATGCTCTAATGGGTGCTTTTGATTGTTGGGTGAATTGCCAAAGAATCTTTTTTTTTTTAGAAATATCTCTCATTTTTTTAAAATTTTCTAACAGTAATTTTTTGATACTTCAAATATTTTCAGCCGTCTACTTCTTTTATCTTCATTTTCATATGAATTGATTCATATAGTAAATCGGCTCAGTTATAATATTTTTACATTACGTTATAATGTTTTCAATAATATTAAAAAAATATTATAACACAGTACAAAAATAATGGAACATAGTGTTTTTGTATTACGTTACATCGTTTTATAAATTGTGTAACTGTATGTTTTTTACAAAGTATTTTGTTATTATATTGTAATACTTTTTTTGATATTGTTAAAAATACTATAACTGTAACTGAACCGATTCATCCTATGGATCGGTCCCAAAAATGAAGGAAAAAGGTGTTCTTGGTATTAAGAAAAATTGGAGTTGGAAATGCACTTTCGAGTGGTCTAAGCTCAACTCAGCAGCCGGATTGAAACGGATGGGCTTGTGCTTGAGGTGTCATTATCTTGGATTAGACTTGCTCTCAATCAGAATTTGGATGTTTGTAACATGTCCCAAACTCCATTTTGTTTACTTGTACAATTATGCATGGGTCATCCCATGAGTATTTTTGAATTTCCATGACTAATCTCATTGACAGATTGCAGTACAAGGAATCATAATATCGAGAAAAAAATAAAAGTCTCTTTATGATTGAAAGAAATCTGAAAATTAAAATTTAATTATTTAATAAATGTCTCATATAGTTTTGATGGGGACAAAGATACGATAACGTAAGAGGGTTTATAAAGGATTTAAAATTAAGTCAGAATGAGTTTCTCTTTAGTTAGTCTATAGAAGATTGAGATAAAAATAATTCAATGATAAATGTAAGAGGGTTTATAAAGGCATTCGTAATTAAGTTAGTTTTAACTCGATGATGCTTATGATAGATGTTGGATGGTGAAAATTTTGATTTTCTTCATAAATGTTCTTTGATCGTTAAATTTCAATTTCTCTTTTGGTTTTTAAAGTCTTTATCTCGCCAACCATTTGTGAGATATTTGTAAAATATTTTTTTTTTATATTTTCAATATAGCAAACAAGTTGCAATAGTGAAACCAATAAGTTAATTTATGCACTTTTTGATATATTCACTTCTCAATAATTCACGAAATGTCAAATGGATTCTCAAAACAGGAATTGGTAAATACGACTTCCTAAGGCTATGTTGTTAAATGACAATTAAATGTGGCAAATAACATAAAATACCCCCAAAAAAGAGAAATCAAGTGGTTAGCTATTCAATCATATTCTTTTTTGGTACTAATACTCTTTGTATAAATCAAGAGATTTTTCCCCAAATAATATTTAACATTTAAATGATTCGGCTAATTTGACATTATAATAAAGTTTTTTTAACATTGTAATAACTCTATATATATATATATATATATATATATATATATATATATATATATATATAATGAGTTATTACATTGCCTTCCATGAAAGTACAATATAAAATAGATTTTTTTAAAGATATTAATATACTTACATAATTTTTTTTTTATCCTCTTGATTCAAAAAGAAAGGAAAATATAAAATAACAAAGAGATGATCGAAAAGAAGAATAACAATCCGCGCATAAAAGAAAGAAGATAAAAAAATAAAAAGATGTATAAGAAAAAAAATGACAAAAGAGAAGTTCTTTACTTCTTCATCGAGATTAGCACTCATATGATAGCAACTTACCGTATATTCTACCAATCATTTTACAAATTTTTTTAACAGAATTAAAATATTAAACAGCAATGAACCTTCTCAATTCGAATCGATCAGTAAAGTGTTATTGAATCAACGGTTCAAAATATATTATTTTGGATGAAAAAATTATGACTTGGCTATTCAGAGGTAAATGAATAAAATAAAATTATATATATATATATATATATATATACATATATATATATATATACATATATATATATATATACATATATATATATATATATACATATATATACATATATATACATATATATACATATATATATATATATATACATATATATATATATATGTATATATATATATATATATATATATATATATAGAGAGAGAGAGAGAGAGAGAGAGAGAGGCTCATTTGGCGTTGAGCTCTCCGGCGCCGATCAAAATGGTACAATATATCTCAAATATAATGACTAAAAATAGCAAAAATAACATAGTATTGGGAAAAACTAAATCGATATTGTGCCTCTACCGTGGGATCCCGCCCTTCTCAGTATCCAAATCCTCTTTAACCTCTTTACCGTCGAACTCCACCAAACAGAAAAGTCAATCCAAAGAAAAAATAAATAATATTTTGTATAAAATTTTTCTTTTAAAGGAGAGAGAGGGTAGCATTCCTTATTTCTAAATTTTAATATAAATATTTAATTATAATGTAAAGTGCCTAAATATAAATCTGAGAATCTATTTATAAAATTTGAGGACTTGCTTGTAAAAATCTAATGACCTATTTGTAAATTTTGAGGACCTAATCATAAATAAAAATAATACAAGGATTATATTATAAATATATAAAATAGTAAATTTCATCATCTAAACCTCTCTGTCTTCATTCCTAAGGAACGTGAGAAAGCAGCTAATGTTGGAGAAGAGAGGAAGAGAGAAAGAAGAAATAAAAAAGAAGAGAAGAAAATTTAGGGCTTAGGGTCTTTTTGCTCAAATCATCTAATTTATGATAAAAAATTCTCTAAGACAAGCATTTTAACCCAATTCTACAATAATCTTTATCTATGATTTCATCTCAATTTTATAAAATTCGAAAGATTTTGGCTTTATACATGATATCAAATGGAAATCATCAACTTAGCAACTATATAACTCGATGACTAAAGAGCTATGATACATATGGAATGAAAATTGACATACTCCAACGAATTGAAACAAGACAGGATCATTCAAGATTAAAGTAAGGGAAACTATTATAATAACTTTATCAATAGAAAATTGATAAAATAATTAGAACAGCACTTTGATTCCCTTAAAACATCACAAACTAAAAAGTTTGATAAGTTGAAAGAAAAATTAAAGATTTTTGGGATTTGAATGCTATAGAAAAATTTGATAAGTTTCAATGTTCATACAAGAACTTAAAAATAAAATACTCACCAGTGTTGAAAGAAGATTATCCTTCTAAATTGCTTCATTACAATGGGAGTTAGCTTTGTTTATATAGTACAAAGGCCAAATACAAATGGAATGAACTCATTAAATATATTAAATGACATTCATATTTCTAATTCATGAATGTAAATAACTCATGAATCTCCCTTGAATTGATTTGAATGATTATTCATGAATAAGCCCATAGTTTCTAATATTGTCCAATATGGTTGGATGGTCTTTATTCCTCGTAATGGGCTTAAAATTCGTCATTCTCGATAAAAACAACTTCTGTATGAAAGTTGATACTAAGCAAGGTTAAAGTCAAACTATGCAGGCAGTTTGCAACTATGATGAAAACCAGAATATCGACGCAAACTGAAATCCGACGTTCGTACGAAGAAACTGATTTACGTCTAAATGTTGATTCGTAAATCACTTGATTAGATAAGACGCAGTTTAAGTAGGAGTATAAAGGCAGTGTGCAGTTATGGTAAAGCTCAAAACGTAAACGCAATCTGCAATATGATGATCATACGAAAAAGTAGATTTACGTCTAAACGCAGATTTACGTCTAAACGCAGATTTACGTCTAAACGCAAATTTACGTCTGAACCTTGAAACTCGTTCGTAAAATCGCAGAGGGCAGTAAGCTATTGAGAAGTTTGCAGTGAAGGTAAAATGCTCAAAGGAAATGCAAACCGAGATTTAGAGTGGTTCGGTTAATCTTGACCTACTCCACTTTTGGCTTCCTCCACCGACGAGGTTACCGACGTCAACTAGAGGCATTCCTTCAATAGGCGAAGGCCAACCACCCTCTTACAGATTCACTCCTTTTGACGGGCTTAGGAGACAACCCTTACAGAAGTTTTCTTTCCTCTCTTTACAACTCAAACTTTGAAGAACAGAAAGAGGAGAACTAGCAGTTTTAAGCTCTTAGAACCATAGAAAGACAGAAAGATTTCGAGTGTGTGTTCTGTGCTTTCAGTGCTGAATGGGTGGGGTATTTATATGCCCCAACCCAGTTCAAATTTGGAGCTCAAATCTGTCAATTCCCGGAATTCCGGGATCAGGCGGTTGCACCTCCTGACTGGGGCGGTTGCACCGCCTAGCAGAGCTCGAAGACTGAGTCTCTGGGCGGTGCCACCTCTGTCAGGGGCGGTTGCACCTCTCTGCCAGAGCTCGAAGACCGAGCTCAGGCGGTTGCACCACCTGACTGGGGAGGTTGCATCGCTTGGCAGAGCTCGAAACTTGAGCTCTGGCGGTGCTACCTCTTGACAGAAGAGGTTGCACCGCCCAGTCTCGCTCGGAGACTGAGCCCGGGGCGGTGCCACCTCTTGGCTGGGGCGGTTGCACCGCCCAGTCTCGCTGGGAGACATAGCCTGGGCGGTGCTACCTCCTGGCTTGGGCGGTTGCACCTCCCACAGCAATCAGGGTCCGAATGGGTTAATCCATTCGGCCCAATTTGATTCTTTCAGGGGCCCAATTGCCCCAAGATTAAGCTAATGGGATCACCTCCCATTTCTAACTTAATCAATGTGCTAACTATGATTATTTCCTAAGACATATTCTGCAGCTTGCTCCGGTGCGTCAATCGCTTCTTCCGGCGAGTTTCCGGCGAACTTCCGTCGATCATCCGACGAACCCTCGGTGATCCTCCTGCGGACTTCCGGCAAACTCCTGGACTTGCGACGATCCACTTGGCAAGTTCCGACGAGCTCCTTTGGCAAGCTTCTGGACTTCTCGGATTTGTTTCCGCAGAACCTCCGACGATTGTCCGAACTTCCGTCGAGCTCTTGAACTCCCAACGTGATCATTGTCATGACTCCGGCGTAACTCCTGCTGCATGTCTTACTTTCATCGTAGTTAATCCTGCACACTTATCTCAACACACAGATTAGACAAACAATTGACAATTGACTTCATCATCAAAATCCGAGATTCAACAATCTCCCCCTTTTTGATGATGACAATCAATTGATAATGGAGTTAACCTTAACTCCCCCTGTCTATATGCCATACTTCTTGAATTTAAAAACTTTATAAATTCAAGAGACATATTCCCATCATGATTCCTATCATGATGTATCTCTTTGAATATGATGTCAAGGCTTGACATTCATTTTCAAATATAACAAGTTTGAATGATGGTTATTGTAGCAATTCATCATATTGTAAGATATCGACATGTAAAACTGTGAAGCAAGATTTTGTTTGATATCTTGATACAGGGCATGATGTACACATTTCGAATATTTTAGCAAGTGTAGCATTGCATCACATGGTAAGATATCAGCTCGTACGATGCAAATTTTTGTTTGATATCTTGATACAGAGCATATAGCAATAATAGCAATCATATATTTCTTGGTGATGCAAGTATGGCCTAATCATAGCATCAGTGATAGCAACCATATCAACATCAGTGATAGTAAACATATCAGCATCAGTGATAGCAACCATATCAACATCAGTGATGGCAAACATATCAATTCATATATTTCTCCCCCTTTGTCATCAACAAAAAGCATGGTAGATGTGATTCCAGGAGAACAATATAAGCAGGTTATCAAGCACATAAAGGAAGGCATGACACGTATAATGCTTTGAATATCTCTTCTCCTTGTATGTTATAATTCTTTGTGCATGAAAGAGGAAACTCATTTTTCCAAAAATTTACATAAGAGTGTACAGGAAAATCCGATTTTTAGCATTCAAATTGTTAAGCAAATCCGAAAATGAAATGAACTTTTCCATGCATTCGGATATGAGTAAGCTACTGATTTTCAAGGACAAAACATAATTTCCAACATGTTATTTGATCAAGTGATACCAAAGCATGTAATAGTAATCAAGTGATTTGATCATTCAATAAACTCCGAAAAATAATTTTAACTAGTTTAAGTATTCGGACACATCAACATTCCTAATTCTCTTCTTATGAAATCAAATTGTTCTTCACTTAGAGGTTTTGTAAAGATATCAACTAGTTGATGTTTCGTATCGATGAACTCTATGATTACATCATGATTCGTAACATGATCTCGTATAAAGCGATGTCTAATATCAATATGTTTTGTTCTTGAGTGTTGTATAGGGTTCTTTGTTAAGCATATTGCACTTGTGTTATCACATTTAATGGGAATATTTTTAAGATGAACTTTATAATCTTCTAAGGTGTTTTTCATCCAAACAACTTGTGCACAGCATGCACTTGCTGCAATATATTCAGCTTCGGTTGTTGATAGTGCAACCGAGTTTTGTTTCTTAGATGACCAGGAAACAAGGGCATGTCCTAAGAATTGACATGTTCCTGATGTGCTTTTTCTATCTAATCTACAGCCAGCGAAGTCTGCATCAGCATAAGCAATTAACTCAAGATTCTCTAATTTTGGGTACCATAACCCTAGATTTGTGGTACCATTAAGATATCTGAATATTCTTTTAACTGCTTTGAGATGAGATATCTTAGGGTTTGATTGAAATCTAGCACAAAGTCCTACACTGAACATGATGTCTGGTCTAATTGCAGTGAGGTAAAGTAAACTTCCTATCATACCCCTATAAGTTTTTTGATCGAAACTTTCTCCACTTTCATCAATTTCTAACTTAATGGGGGCGCTCATAGGAGTGTTAATAGCTTTTGAGTTATTCATATTAAACTTCTTTAGTAAACTCATAGCATATTTAGTTTGACTAATAAAGATGCCATTGCTTAGTTGTTTGATTTGCAGTCCTAAGAAGAATGTTAACTCTCCCATTAGACTCATTTCGAATTCAAGACTCATAGTTTTAGCAAAAGATTCACAAAGAGATTCATTCATAGAACCAAAGATAATATCATCAACATAAATTTGAACAATGAGAAAATTATTTTCAAGGTTCTTGATGAATAATGTAGTATCAACCTTGCCTTTTATGAAATTATTTTCAATAAGAAAAGAACTAAGTCTCTCATACCAAGCCCTTGGAGCTTGTTTTAAACCATAGAGAGCTTTAATTAATCTAAACACATGATTAGGGAGACTATTATTTTCAAATCCAGGAGGTTGTTCAACATAGACTTCTTCGGAAATAAAGCCGTTAAGAAAAGCACTTTTAACATCCATTTGAAACAACTTAAAATTATTACTACTAGCGTAGGCAAGGAGCATCCTTATGGCTTCTAATCGAGCCACAGGAGCGAAGGTTTCTTCGTAATCGATACCTTCTTCTTGGTTGAAACCTTTGGCCACTAATCTAGCTTTGTTTCTAACCACGATACCATTTTCATCTTGCTTGTTTCTAAAGACCCATTTAGTATCAATAACTAAATGGTCATTTGGCCTAGGAACAAGCGTCCATACCTCATTTCTCTCAAATTGATTCAATTCATCTTGCATTGCGATAATCCATGAATCATCTTTCATGGCTTCATCAACACATTTGGGTTCAATTTGGGAGAGAAAAGCGGCGTTGGCACAAAAATTTTTAAGAGAAGATCGTGTTTGAACCCCCTTTGATGTGTCTCCTAAGATTAGCTCCTTAGGATGAGCATCTACATACTTCCAATCCTTGGGTAAGGAAATCTTGGAAGTGGATGCATCCAAGTTGCTAGTTGGAGACGGGGTTTCATTTAAATTCAAGGAATCAAAATTAACATCATCATCAAAATCATTTTTCCTAATTTTAGAAATCTCATTGAAAACAACATGAATGGATTCTTCAATAATTAAAGTTCTTTTATTGAAGATACGAAAAGCTTTAGAAACCGAAGAATAACCAAGAAAGATTCCTTCATCGGATTTAGCATCAAATTTTCCTAAGTTATCCTTTTCATTCAAGATAAAACACTTACACCCAAAGACTTTAAAATATGAAACATTGGGTTTTTTGTTATTCCATAACTCATAAGGAGTTTTGGTGAGTAAAGGTCTTACTAGAACTCTATTCAAAATATAGCATGCAATGTTTACGGCTTCGGCCCAAAAATATTTGGGTAGGCTATGTTCATTCAACATGGTTCTTGCCATTTCTTGTAAATTTCGATTTTTTCTTTCTACTACCCCATTTTGTTGAGGATTTCTTGGAGTAGAGAAATTATGGTTGTATCCATTGAGTTCACAGAATTCTTGGAAATCATGGTTTTGAAATTCTCCACCATGATCACTTCTAATTGACGAAATCATAAAGCCCTTCTCATTTTGAACAAGTTTACAAAACTTGGTAAAGTATCTAAAGCATTCATTTTTCTGTTTTAAGAAGTCCATGTATATCTGCTATAGTCATCTACAATGACAAAGGCGTATTTGCTACCTCCTAGACTCGATGTAGAGATTGGTCCGAACAAGTCCATATGGATCAGTTGTAAGAGCCTAGAGGTGCTTATTTGATTCTTAGTTTTGAAGCTACCCTTAATTTGTTTGCCTAATTGGCAAGCATCACATACATTATCTTTGATGAACTTGATATGAGGAATTCCTCTTACAAGTTCTTTAGATGATATTTGAGTAATTAGTTTCATGCTAGCATGACCTAATCTTCTATGCCATAGCCAAGCATCCTCATTCAAAACCGAAAAACACATTTCATTACACAAATCATTGATGTTCATGGTGTATACGTTATTTTGTTTTAATGCAATCACAGACATGTTTCTATGTGGTTTTTCAATGATGCAAGCATTAGATTCGAATTTGACAGTGTATCCTTTATCACATAATTGACTAATGCTCAAGAGGTTATGTTTTAAACCATCAACCAACAAAACATCTTTAATAAAGAAGTTGGATTTGTTACCTATGGTTCCTTTGCCAATGATTTTACCCTTGTTGTTGTCTCCGAAGGTTGACATAGCCTTCGTCTATGCTAGTGAGCTTAGAGAATTGAGATGGATCTCCGGTCATATGCCTTGAGCATCCACTATCAAGGTACCATCTCTTGCTCCTAGCTTGCGATGGTGTGGGTTTCTACAAGAAAGGATAATTTTTAGGTACCCATTTGCTTTTGGGTGCCTCAAAGATAGATCTACATTGTTTATCATGTTGCATAGAGTTTATCATGGTTCCTTTAGGAACCCAAGTCAGTTTGTTTGGACTTATTTTCTTGAATGGACAATAATGCGTCTTGTGTCCAAATTTGCAACAAAAGTTGCATTTGGTTTGGTGTTGAACATGTAAGATGGGGCCTTTTATGAAGGTGGTTGGATTTAGGTAAGGACTTCTCACAAATCCAATTCCACTCCTTTTTGGAATGTGACCCTTGTTTGCAAGGATCATGTTCAATGACTTGCTACCAACCTCGAATTTCTTTAAGGTGTCCTTAAGTAGCAAGTTTTCTTTTTGGAGAGTTTCTAGATCATGGCATTTGATACATGAATTTAAACTATCATGATATTCAGTTTTTAACTTATCAAAATCACAAGTAAGACTATCATGCTCCTTTTTTAGCAGTTTGTATTTTCTATTGATAATCTTGCATTCATCAAATAAGTCATGGAAAGCATTTAATAATTCATCGAAAGATAAATCAGCATCTAATAAATTCGTTACCTCTTCTCCGATGGTCATTAAGGCGTAATGAGCAACTTGCTCGGTGTTGGACTCCTCTTCTTCGGATGTGCTCGAATCATCTCACGTTGCTTTGAGCGCATTCTTCTTTGTTGTTCTCTTTTTGGCTTGGGGACAATCACTCTTGTAGTGTCCCGGCTTTTTGCACTCATAGCAAATAACTTGGTCCTTCTTGGGTTCAAGTTTATTTTTAGTGTCATTTTTAAACTTGTTTCTTTTAATGAATTTTTTAAATTTTCTTGTTAGAAGTGCCAAGTCATCGTCACAGTCCTCATCACTTGAGTTTTCTTTCAAGTGGTCTTCCAAAGTTCTAAGTGTCATATCCTTCCTGTTCTTTAGAAGGATGTCTTCTTGCTCTTCATGAGCTTTGCAAGTCATCTCGTAGGTCATTAATAACCCAATTAGTTCTTCAAGAGGGAAGTTGTTTAGATCTTTTGCCTCTTGAATAGCAGTGACTTTAGGATCCCAACTCTTAGGAAGGGATCTTAGAATCTTATTTACGAGCTCAAAATCCGAAAAACTTTTTCCGAGTCCTTTTAGACCGTTGACGACATCCGTGAAACGGGTAAACATGTCGCCAATAGTCTCACTCGGTTTCATTCGGAAAAGTTTGAAAGAGTGTAACAAAAGATTGATTTTTGACTCTTTCACTCTACTTGTGCCTTCATGAGTCACTTCGAGTGTGTGCCAAATATCAAATGCAGTTTCACAAATCGAAACACGATTAAACTCGTTTTTATCAAGTGCACAAAATAAGGCATTCATAGCCTTTGCATTGAGAGCGAAAGCCTTCTTCTCCAAATCATTCCAATCGATCATTGGAAGAGAAGACTTCGAAAAACCATTTTCGACAAGATTCCAAAGTTCAACATCCATAGAGATAAAAAAAGATCCTCATTCGGGTCTTCCAATAGGTGTAGTCCGTCCCATTAAACATAGGTGGACGTGTAATAGAATCGCCCTCTTGGTTTCCGGCGTAAGCCATCTCTCTTGGGTTTTAATATGTTTGAGAGTTAACCGGGCTCTAATACCAATTGTTAGGATCGAGAGCACTAAGAGGGGGGGGGGAGGGGGGGGGGGGTGAATTAGTGCAGCGGAAAACTTTCTGCGATTAAAATCGAAAGCTGCGTTCGAACGATAAAAACAACTTCTGTATGAAAGTTGATACTAAGCAAGGTTAAAGTCAAACTATGCAGGCAGTTTGCAGCTATGATGAAAACCAGAATATCGGCGCAAACTGAAATCCGGCGTTCGTACGAAGAAACTGATTTACGTCTAAATGCTGATTCGTAAATCACTTGATTAGATAAGATGCAATTTAAGTAGGAGTATAAAGGCAGTGTGCAGTTATGGTAAAGCTCAAAATGTAAACGCAATCTGCAATATGATGATCATAGGAAAAAGCAGATTTATGTCTAAACGCAGATTTACGTCTAAACGCAGATTTACGTCTGAACCTTGAAACTCGTTCGTAAAATCGCAGAGGGCAGTAAGCTATTGAGAAGTTTGCAGTGAAGGTAAAATGCTCAAAGGAAATGCAAACCGAGATTTAGAGTGGTTCGGTCAATCTTGACCTACTCCACTTTTGGCTTCCTCCACCGACGAGGTTACCGACGTCAACTAGAGGCCTTCCTTTAATAGGCGAAGGCCAACCACCCTCTTATAGATTCACTCCTTTTGACGGGCTTAGGAGACAACCCTTACTGAAGTTTTCTCTCCTCTCTTTACAACTCAAACTTTGAAGAACAGAAAGAGGAGAACTAGCAGTTTTGAGCTCTTAGAACCACAGAAAGACAGCAAGATTTCGAGTGTGTGTTATGTGCTTTCAGTGCTGAATGGGTGGGGTATTTATAGGCCCCAACCCAGTTCAAATTTGGAGCTCAAATCTGTCAATTCCCGGAATTTCGGGATCAGGCTGTTGCACCTCCTGACTGGGGCAGTTGCACCGCCTGGCAGAGCTCGAAGACTGAGCCTCTGGGCGGTGCCACCTCTGTCAGGGGCGGTTGCACCTCTCTGCCAGAGCTCGAAGACCGAGCTCAGGCGTTTGCACCGCCTGACTGGGGAGGTTGCACCGCCTGGCAGAGCTCGAAACTTGAGCTCTGGCGGTGCTACCTCTTGACAGAAGAGGTTGCACCACCCAGTCTCACTGGGAGACATAGCCTGGGCGGTGCTACCTCCTGGCTTGGGCGGTTGCACCTCCCACAGCAATCAGGGTCCGAATAGGTTAATCCATTCGACCCAATTTGATTCTTTCAGGGGCCCAATTGCCCCAAGATTAAGCTAATGGGATCACCTCCCATTTCTAACTTAATCAATATGCTAACTACGATTATTTCCTAAGACATATTCTGTAGCTTGCTCCAGTGCGTCAATCGCTTCTTCCGGCGAGTTTCCGGCAAACTTCCGTCGATCATCCAACGAACCCTCGGTGATCCTCTTGCGGACTTCCGGCAAACTCCTGGACTTGCGACGATCCACTTGGCAAGTTCCGACGAGCTCCTTTGGCAAGCTTATGGACTTCTCGGATTTGTTCCCGTTGAACCTCCGACGACTGTCCGAACTTCCGTCGAGCTCTTGAACTCCCAACGTGATCATTGTCATGACTCCGGCGCAACTCCTACTGCATGTCTTACTTTCATCGTAGTTAATCCTACACACTTATCTCAACACACAGATTAGACAAACAATTGACAATTGACTTAATCATCAAAATCCGAGATTCAACACAAATGTCTTCCAATAAATAAGTTAAGGTTTCTTTCATCCTTTTAGCTTTAACTCTTGTCATTAGTCCTCTATGAATAGTTAAGGGGCCTTCGGCATAATTATGATTAACTTGATGGTTCATATCATTCTCTCTTTCCTCGAAAGGATTCGTCCTCGAATCAGTGCCTTCATCACCTATATTAAACAAAGATAAATTAGAAATATTGAAGGTTGCACTAATATTACCATACTCACATAGTAATTCTAGCTTGTATGCATTGTCATTGATGTTTTGAAGTACTTGAAATGGACCATCTGCTCTTGGCATTAGTTTAGACTTCCTTTAGCTAGGTAATCTTTCCTTCCTCAAGTGTAACCAAACCTAATCACCAGGTTCAAATATTATTTGCTTTCGATCTTTGTTGCGTTGTTTGTCATATTGTAGAGTTTTCTTTTCAATTTATGTCCGGACTCTTTTATGCAATGCTTTGACAAAATAAGCTTTTTGCTTACCATCCAAATTGGCCTTTTCTAAAGGTAAAGATAGCAAATTCATAGGAGTTAATGGATTGAACCCGTACATATCTTCAAATGGAGAATGGTATATGTTATAGCATGCACACTTCTATTATAAGCAAACTCCATATGTGGCAAGCATTCCTCCCAAATTTTCAAATTCTTTTGAATCATGACCCTCAAAAGTATTGATAAAGTTCGATTTACCACCTTCATTTGTTTGTCTATTTGTGGATGACAAGTGGTTGAATACAATAGCCTTGTACCGAACTTGCTCCAAAGTGTTTTCCAAAAGTGGCTAAGGAACATCACATCTCTATCACTCACACTTGTCTTTGGAATACCATGTAATCTCACAATTTCTTTGAAGAACAACCCCGCGACATGTGTTGCATCATCTGTTTTGTGGTATGGAATGAAATGTGTCATCTTGCTAAATCCGTCAACAACAACAAAAATAGAATCTCTCCCTTCTTTTGACCTAGGTAAACCCGAGACAAAGTCTATCGATATATCAACCCAAGGCTCACTAGTTATAGGTAGAGGAGTATACAACCCATGAGGTATTATTTTATATTTAATTTGTTTACAAGTAATGCATTTCTCATATAATATCTCAATATCTTTTTTCATGTGTGGCAAAAAAAATGATCACTTAACACATTTAAAATTTTTCTGACCCAAAAATGCCCCCATTAAATCTCTACTATGTGCCTCTCTCACAAGTAATTCTCTCATTGAACATTGAGGAACACATAACTTATTTTCCTTGAAAAAAAATCTATCATGCCTAAAAAACTTGTCAAAACTCCCTTTCTCGTATGCCCCATAGACATTAGCAAAATCATGGTCAGAATTATATAAATCTTTAATATACTCAAAACTCAATAATTTTGTATCAAGTTGAGAAATTAGAGCATACCTTCTAGAAAAAGCATCGACAACCATATTTTCCTTGCCTTGTTTGTACTTGATGAATAGAAAGGATTAAAAAAACTCCACCCATTTTGCATGCCTACGATTTAGCTTTTCTTATCCTTTGAGATATGTTAAGGACTCATGATCGGTGTGTATAATGAATTCTTTGTACCAAAGATAGTGTTGTCATGTCTCTGACACTCTTACCAAAGCGTAAAACTCTTTGTCATATGTTGGGTAGTTAAGACTTGCTCCACTTAGCTTCTCACTAAAGAATGTAACTAGTCTGCCTTCTTGCATTAAAACTCCTCCAATACCTATTCCACTCGTATCACACTCAATCTCAAAAGTTTTAGCAAAGTTAGGTAAAGCAAGCAAAGGTGTTAAACTGAGTTTATCTTTAAGCAAGTTAAAAGCATCATCTTATTTGTCACCCCATCTAAATCCCACATTCTTTTTGATGCATTCAATTAATGGTACAGGTAGAAAAATCATTAATGAATCTTCTATAAAAGCTAGCAAGACCATGAAAACTTCTAACATCACTAACATCGGTGGGTTTTGGCCACTCCCTAATTACTTTTACTTTTTCTTGATTAACATTTATTCCTTTATTGTTAATAACATATCCAAGAAAAGTAATTTCATTAGTGCAAAAAATATATTTCTTTATATTATCATATAATTTTTCTTTTCTAAGCACATCAAAAACAGCTTTTAAATATTTTACATGCTCATCTAAATTTTTGCTATAAGTATATCATCAAAATAAACTACTACAAACTTTCCAATGTAAGCATGCAAAATATGGTTTATCAATCTTATGAAAGTACTAGGTGTGTTAGTTAGGTCAAATGGCATCACCAACTATTCATATAAACTATATTTAGTTTTGAAAGTGGTTTTTCATTCATCACCCTCACACATTCTTATTTGATGATATCTAGGTTTTAAATCAATTTTAGAAAACACACAAGAACCATGCAATTCATCCAACATGTCATCTAGCCTAGGAATAGGATGTCTATACTTTACAGTGATTTTGTTGGTGACTATGCAATCGACACACATTCTCTGAGATCCATCCTTTTTAGGCACCAACAGAACAGGAACTTTCTCGTACATACCCCTTTTCCATAAGCTCATTTATTTGCTTTTGGATTTCTTTGGTCTCTTCAGGGTTGCATCTTATTTGGTATGCTTACGCTTGGAATGAAATCAATTTGATGCTCAATTCCTCTAATTGGTGGTAAACCATTAGGAACTTTTTCGGGAAAGAGATCCTCATTTTCCTACAAAAGATCAACAATAACACTAGGCAAACTCTTGTCAATTTTGTTAAAAGCTATCAAAATGTCCTTGTACATAAGTACAAGTAAGGGCTGCCTCATGGTTAAGGCTTTCTTCACATCACTCATTTTGGCATAAACACTCATTTTTCTTTCACTTAAGATTTTCTTATTTTCTCTCCCCTTGTATTTCCCAATACTCTCATTTTTACCACTCAACTCACCTTTATCTTTTTTCTCTCTTTCTTGCTCCCTCCCCAAAGTTCTGGTTAGTAAAGACTCAAGCTCCTCATATTATTGTTTTATATGCATTTGGCCTTCAAAAATTATCTTTGGAGGCAAAGGTCCAAGCTGATATTTCTGTCCATCCATGATTAAAGAATAACGGTTCTTAAACCCATCATGTATTATCCTTCGATCATATTGCCAATGTCTCCCCAACAACATATGACCAGCATACATATGTACCACATCACACCAAACTTCATCCTTATATCTACTAATTGAAAAAGAAATTACCACTTGCCGATTTACCTTGACTACACCACTATCATTCAACCATTGTAACTTGTAAGGTTTTGAATGTTTAATAGTAGATAGTTTTAGCTTCTCGACGAGCAAAGTGCTTGTCATATTTGTACAACTTCCACTATCAACAATCATATTGCACAACTTATTAGCAATCAAATAATGAGTATGAAATAGATTTTCACGTTATTCACCATTTTTATCATTTTTATTTTACAAACTAAGTGCGTGTTGAACAACTAGATTTTCACCTTTAGCATACTCTATATCACTAGCATCCTCTAGAATGTTATCATCATCCTCTCTCTCATATTTAGATTTCACAATTTCATCTCTCATAATCATAACTCTCTTATTAGGACATTCACGTGCCACATGTCCATGCCCAAGACACTTAAAACACTTAATGCCTCTAGTTTGATTAATTTGATTTTCACCTTTACTCTTGCTGTCTGATTCATTTCTACATTTAGTTTCATCAATTTTAGGCTTAACAATGGGTTTATCATCATTTTTACTCCAATTCAGTTTCCAAGAAGAACTCGAATAAGGTTTTGAATCATACCTTGTGTCTTTTCTTTTAAGTTGCCTCTCAATCTTCATGGCCACATTCACCATGTCCTCAATCTCCATATATGTTGCAACTCTAGAAGATCAGCAATGTTATTGTTTAATCCACTTAGGAATCGAGCCATAGTGGCCTCACGGTCTTCCTCCACATTAGCCCTTATCATGACTATCTCCATTTCCTTGTGATATTCATTAACACTCATGAAACCTTATGTTAAAGTTTGCAGTCGTTGATGCATATCCCTATAGTATTGACTAGGAATAAATCTCCTCCTCATGATTTGTTTCATCTTCAACCAAGTCTCTATGGGACTTTCACCATTTCTATGTCTGTCTTTACATAATTGATCCCACCAAATAATAGCATAATCACAAAATTCAACAGTGGCTAATTTTATCTTTTTCTCTTTGGAGTAGTTATGACATTCAAATATCAGCTCCACTTTTCGTTCCTACTTCAAATAGACATCTGGATTATTCTTCCCTTGAAAATGAGGAATTTTTATTTTGATATTGCCTATGTTTCTATCCACACCATCAAAACGTCCTCTCCTAGTTTGTCTCCTAGGATTGACATCTTGACCAATTAGAGTAACTTGGTCATGATCTATGTCATCGCCACCATCATATTTATCATTGACAAAGGTTGGTTGTCTCCCATGCCGTGGTTCACCTTGATAAAGGTTGATTGTCTCCCATCACTTTGAACATATGTTCAAATTGCTACTGCATTGCTTGAACCAAAAGATCATTTGATGAAGAACTTGCTTCTTTATCTTTAGACATGTTCACAACCTGAAAAACAAAGTTAGAATAGCCTCACCAACACTCCCTCACGTGTTTCACTCTAGATTTGATTCACTCCACTCATGTTTCACATAATTTTTTACTTTTTTCGATATTGATCTCACTACTCTTGCCTTTTACCTCTCTTGTTTTGTTCTTTGAGTTCTTAGATTAACTAAGGTACCTAAACAAACAATTTAGATTATGACAATTCAAAGGTAGTGAAATTGGGCAGGTTTGAAAGCAAGCAAAAGGTAGGCCAATTGAAAGGTATGTGCAATGCACTTCAATCATAAGCAAAGATTAGAATTCAAATATCAATTGAACAAAGAAAATTTTTGTGGAATGAAGAAAGATTTCCAAATCAAAACAAGAATTCAAATGAACAAAGATAGAATTTTATAATTTACAAGAATTCCTTGAATCCATAAAAAAAAAAAAATTCAATTCTGATATCTTTCTTCTTATTTTTGACCTTTGATTTATCCTTTTTTTCGCCCTTTTTTTAATTTTTTTTCCTTTTTTATACTATAAAGTGTGGAAATACAAAGAAGAATAGTAATAATACAAGAATCACAATAATGAATATGAAGGAAGAACAACAATTATAAATATGATGCAAGAAGAAGAAGAAAAAGAAGAGAAAAGAGAAATATAAAAGATACCAAATAAATGGATATGTAAACCTCAAACTTGAGCCAAGCTCTGATACCAAATTATGGAAATCTTCAACTTAGCAATCATACATCCCGATAGCTAAAGAGCTATGATACATATGTAAATTGACACCCTCCAACAAATTGAAACAAGATAGATCATTCAAGATGTAAGAGAAACTATTCTAATAACTTTATCAATAGAAAATTGATAAAATAATTAGAACATCACTTTCATTCCCTTAAAACGCCACAAACTAAAAAGTTTGATCGGTTGAAAGAAAAGTTAAAGATTTTTGGGGTTTGAACACTACAAGCAGAAAAGCTTGATAAGTTTCAAAGTTCATGCAAGAACTTAAAAACAAAACACTCACCGGTATTGAAAGATGATTATTCTTCTGAATTGCTTTACAACAGGAGTTAGCCTTGTTTATATAGTACAAAGGCCAAATACAAAGGGAATGAATCTATTAAATATATTAAATGACATTCATATTCCTAATTCATGAATGTAAATCACTCATGAATCTGTCTTGAATTGATTTGAATGATTATTCATGAATAAGCTCACAGTTCATAATATTATCCAATATGGCTAAATAGTCTTTATTCCTCGTAATGGGCTTAAAATTCGTCTTTCTCTCAAAGTTGGACTTTTTCTTTATGATTAGAACTCATATGAATCATGTTGATCATTTTAGGCTCTTCTTGCATCCATAAAATCTTGATTGAGTCTTGACCAGCTTGCTCCTTCCAAATATCTTCCAATAAATAAGTTAAGGCTTCTTTTATCCTTTTAGCATTAGCTCTTATCATTGATCCTCAATAAATAGTTAAGGGGTCTTTGACAGAATTATAATCAACTTGATGGTTCATTTCAATATCTCTCTTGTTTAGGAATAGAACAATGAATCTAAAATTTTTTGAGATTCTGACTTTACTACTTTATTCTAGCCATAATTTTATTCTAGTCAAAAGTTCAATGATAAATATATTTTATATTGTATTAGAAAGTAGAAAGAATTGAAGTTCTTAAATCTCATCTAGGGAAACTTGATAGTAGCAAAATATGAAGCTAAATTCACTAAACTCTCTAGATTTGCCACTCATATAATCAATGATGAAACTATAAAGACAAAGAGATTTGAAAGGGGTCTAAAGCTACTAATAAAAAGTTGAATATCAGCCTTAGTAGATACCAAGAGTTTCCAATAATAAGTTATAAACAGTTTAGTAACTAAGGGTCGGAGAACGTCATCTTTGTTTTGCAGAATTCATAGAGTTGATTAGAATAAATGTTTCAATAGGCATTTGTACTTTAAATCTTTCATATCAAGTATAAAAAGAAAGACATATGAGTTTAGTTTCTCATGAACTAGGTTTTATCATAATTGGATTCTTTAACAGAGAGTTCCAAGTAAAAGAGTACCAAAATGTCAGAACTTATAGTCTTTGTTTTACAAATTTCATGGGATCAATTGAAATAAAAGTTTAGGTAGGTATTTAGACTCCAAATTTGTTAATCTTAGTATTAACAGAAATATCTATGAGTATATTTTTGAATGAATTTGGTTTTGCCCAAATTAGAGTTTGGTCTAGAAAGGTATGACTTGAATAAAGCAGTACGATCAAAATCTCAAAAATTTATAGATTCATAGTTTTGTTCCTAAACAAAAGAGATATCATGTATAAAGCTAACATCTTTCGAATTTTACAGAATTGAGATGAAATCAAAGATCAAGATTATTATAGGATGGGGTTAATGTTAGGACCAAAATGATACTAAGAGGGTGGGGGGTGAATTAGTGCTTTCGTAAAGTTACGACGATTTAAAAACTCGTTCGATCAAACCTATATAGGAAATACGTTTGACTTAAAAATGTTGGTAAGAGCAGTGAGCAAGTAAATTAGTTTGTAATATGAATGAAAAGTATAAATTAAATGCAAATCGATTTTATAGTGGTTCGATCGTCGCAACCTACGTCCACTCCTGATTCCTCTTCCGTCGAGGCCATCAGCGTTCACTAACGATCTTCTTTTAATGGGCGAAGACCAATTACCCTCTTTACAACTCTTTCTCATTTTCACAAGCTCAGGAGAGAACCTTTATAATTCTCTTTTATATTAAGACATACCTCACTCCTCCTTTAGAAGAATTTCTAAATCTAGGAGGAAGAGACTCTATACTTCAAGAGAGTTTACACACTTTTTTCTCAAGTATACTTTCCCATTTTTACTCTTTTTCTTGTTATCCTAAGTAGGAATGAATAGAGTATTTATATGCCCTAAATAGCTTAAAAAAATAGATCCAAAATTCAAATCTTTAGGTTTTCAGGGTGCTAGCGGTATCACCGCCTGCAGACTAGTGTACTAGGGGTACCACCACCCAGTTTGGGTAGTACTACCGCCAGATATAGTCTAAGAGACTATGTCTAGATGGTACCACCGTCAATCTGGGTGATACCACCGACGAGTCTTCCGGAACTGTACACTTTGTATATTCCAGCTAATAAGCGGTTTGATCGCTTAGTCTAGTGGTGCCACTACCTGACCTAACTATGGGCCACTGAATGGGCCTCCCAATATGCCCAAATCAATCTCGACTCTGGCCCAATTGGCCCATAATCAAGTCAGTATGGTTACACCTGAAACTAACTTAATTAAGACCTAAACTACTTCGATCTATACAAATACAATTATAAACATAAATCCTATGTTATCTAGCATGTCATTGGTTCATCCGGTACTTCATCTGATTCTTCAATGCATCATCCTCTCTTTTGACGTATTGCTCGATCCATCGGTATGTTGACCTACTACAACATCTAATCTTCTTGGCGCAATGTCTGATCCTTCTAGCCTGATGCTCGAACTCATGGCATGAAGTCTATCTTTCGGCACGTCGACCAATCCTCAGGCCCGATATCTAATCTTCTAACATATTCCACTCTAGCCCAATGTATGATTATCTTGTTTTAATCGATTTGTCTTTCCATGATTGAAGTTAATCCTGCGTCACTCAAATACTATTTAGATCATAACTTCATCAATTGATTTCATCATCAAAATTCAAGATTCAATAGTTAAAATACTTGCCTTTGAGAATTTTTGATATCAAATGAGATGATTTGAGCAAAAAGACCCTAAGCCTTAAATTTTCTTCTCTTTTTTTTTTTTGTTTTCTCTCTCTTCCTCTCTTCTCCAATATAAGTTGCCTTCTCAGGTTCCTTAGGAACGAAGGCAAAGAGGTTTAGGTCATGAAATTTATTATTTTATATATTTTATAATTTAATCCTTGTATTATTTATATTTACTATTAGGTCCTCAGAGTTTATAAATAAATCCTCAGATTTTTATAAGCAAGTCCTCATATTTTATAAATAGGTTCTCATACTTATATTTAGGCTCTTCTATAGAATTCAAAAAGGATCCTTACATTATAATTAAATCTTTATATGAAAATTTAAAAATGATGGATGTTACACTCTCCCCTCCTTAAAAAATATTTTAGTCCTTTAAATTTATTATATCTCTTGTCGATGAAAAGATAAAGATAAGCTTTCTTCATTTCTTACTCTAGCTCCTAAGTTATCTTCTCCCTAGAATGATGTCTCTAGATTACTTTAACTAGAGAGATGACATGATTCCTTATGATCTTTTCCTTTTTATCAATAATCTTTGTGAGCTCTTCCACATAAAACAAGTCTTTATCAATCACAACCAACTCATACTTAATAATTTGAGAGGGATCAGGTATATACTTTCTGAGCATTGAAACATAAAATATATCATGGATATGATACAACGATGGTGAAAATTATCAAAGCCCTTTCTACCACATCAACATATGCTTGGAGTTTTAAGACCGAAACAACTTGGGAGCTAGAGGAGAAAATGAAGAAAGCTTATCTTCATCTTTTCATTGATAGAGGTATGATAAATTTAGATGACTAAAATTTTCTTTTAAGGGGAGGAGAGTCTAACATCCCTTATTTCTAAATTTTCGGATAATGATCTAATTGTAATGTAAGTACCCATTTTGAAATCCATAGAAGAGCCTAAATATAAATTTGAGGACCTACTTCTAAAAATCTAAGGACATTCTTGTACACGTTGAGGACCTAATCATAAATATAAATAATATAAGGTCTAAACTGTAAAATATATAAAATAACAAATTCTCAAATCATCTCATTTGGGTTAGGGTATTTTTGTTCAAATCATCTTATTTGGGTTTAAAAATTCTTAAGGGTAAGTGTTCTAACCCTATCCTATAGCAATCTTGATCTATGATTTCATCTCAATTTTATAAATTTTGAAAGATGTTTTTATATATGGTATCTCTCTTGTTTAAGATTAAAACTATGAATTTGAAATTTTTTAAGATTCCGACCTTATTGATGTATTCTAAACATAACTTTCTACATTGAACTTTGATTTAGGTAAAACTAAATTTATCTGAAAATGGACTCATAGATTTTTCTGTTGATACTAAGATTGGCAAATTTAGAGTCTAAATACTTACCTAAACTTTTATTTCAATTGACTTCATGGAATCTATAAAACAAAGACCGTAAGTTCTGACTTTTTAGTACTATTTTACTTCTAACTCTCTATTAAATAATCTAATTATGATAAAACTTACTTAATGAGAAACTAAACTTGTAGATCTTTCTTTTTATACATGATATGAAAGATTTGAAGTACAAATGTATATTAAAATATCTGCTCTAATCAACTCAATGAATTCTGCAAAACACAAATAATGTTCTCTGACCCTTTGGTTACTAAAATGTTTATAACTCCTTATTGGAAACTCTTGATATATACTAAGGCCAATATCCGACTTCTTATTACTTGCCTTAGACCCCCTTTCAAATCTCTTTGCCTCTCTAGTTTCATCATCGATTATATGAGTGGCAAATATAGAAAGTTTAGTGAATTTAGCTTTATATTTTGCTACTATCAAGTTTCCCTTGATAAGATTTAAGAACTCCAATTCTTTCTGCTCTCTAATACAATCTGAAAAATATTTATCATTAAATTTTTTTACGAATACCTTCCGAGTGATAGGCTCATGTCTGACTTCAGATATTCTCTTCGTTGTTCTCCATCAATGTTCAGCCTCTCATTCTAATATAAAGGTGACCAGAGAAACCCTATTTTCTCTATTCACATCATCTATTATTTTGCTACCATTGGATCAGATTCATTACTAAAACCAAAAAGACTAAGCTTCTTAAATTGTTCTATTCCTAGTCTAGTCTGATTTGATGTCTCTGCTCCATCATTTCTTTCTTGTTGAACTTGTTATCGCATCAGATGGGTCATAGTTTCAAGAGTTCATATAATCCCACTCAATTGATTAGCACTATATACAATAGGAGAATCTGATGACCTCATAATCCTTGCTTCCTAAAAATACCAAAAGAGAAATTTTTGTTAATCACTTTATAAAAATTACTAAACCTCAAGATATATTACACATGTAGCTTATTAACAAAAAGGTCTTAGTCATCCTCAAATCTTTCTCTCATACCACTTTGTCACACCCCTCGAATTATCACATTCAGGAGGTGTGACTCTAACTTAAATTAATAATATTAAATTTCATCAATAATTCAAAATTAATGATCCAGACTAACATTTAAGAATACTGAAAACATTCAAATATCTAACAATCCATAAAACCTGTGCAGTTCATAATCATACACCACATCACTCATAATGATTCATAAAATCCGAAGTTACCTCACCAAAACAATAACCACATCATAAATCCACAAGTGTGGGAATCTATATAATCATAAAACCAATATTTACTACAAGTTCATATCATTATACAAATTAAACTTAACATTCCAAAATCTTAAATATGAGAGGTCCTTTAAACTTTTACAAAACACATAAGTTCAAATTTATCATCAATATTTCATTAGACGCGTGCTTATATAACAAAAGTATATCAACCAATAAAGATTTTCTCAAAATATTCTAGTTTTTCATTGCCTCAGCCCAATTCAAACATCATAGTAAGTGATAAACTAACCTAAAAAATTTATATTGCAACGGAGTGAGCTATAAAGCTCAGTAGCTTGGTATCGAAATGCAAAGCATGGATACTAGAGTTCATACATAGCATCTCATTAGATACAAAATCACAAATGTCATCTTATTCGATACATACTTTATTCATGATAATAGAGGAAAGGTAATTAGAGTATATTATTGGCATAAAAAGTATATTAGCCACGTATCAAATGACATGAGAAGCAATTTGGTGCATATCAAAGGCGTAAGAATGTTTTGGAGCATATCAATGACATACGAAATATTTCAAAGTATATCAAGTGAACAAATAACAAATATAAGCTTGTATGTTATATTTGATATTGCATGCATTTCATTCTTATCTAAAGCGCATGTGATGTTGCCCCTAAATTTGCCTACAAGATTCAAGTATATAAATAATTTAAGGACTGGAGCATATAAAAATTCAAAGCAATAATATAAAGTTCAATTAACGAAATGATTTTAATTGAAATCAATTTATAAAGGGATGAAACAAGAATATGCAAAATCAATAAAAACTTAATTCTGGTAAAATTTGAGAGGTACATTTCATAAATTATTTAAAGAATCAATTATACTCTAATTTACTCAAACTAGGTGTCATTTGAAATATATATCAATCTAGTTTTAGATAAATTAAGTTTTATAATAATTTGAGTTTCCAACAAGGAGTTATAAATAGTTTAATAATAAAGGGTCTGAGAACATCATCTCTATTTTACGAAATTTATAGAGTTGATTAGAACTGATGTTTCAATAGGTATTTATATTTTAAACTTTTTATATTATTATGAAAAGAAATATCTATGAGTCAAGTTTCTCATGAAGTATATTTTAGCATAATTGGATTCTTTAGTAGAGAGTATAAGTAAAAGAGTACTAAAAGGTCAGAACTTACTGTCTCTATTTTACAGATTCTATAGAGTAAATTAAAATAAAGTTTGGATAGGTATTTAGACTCCAAATTTATCAATCTTGATATTAATAGATAGATCTATGAGTTATTTTCGGATGAATTTGATTTTGCCTAAATCAGAGTTCAATGTAGAATGTTATGGCTAGAATAAAACAATAAGGTCAGAATTTCAAAATTTTAAATTCATAATTTTATTCATGAACAAGAGAGATATCATGTATAAAACCAACATCATTCAAATTTTACAAAATTAAGATAAAATTAGATATCAAGATTATTATAGGATTGGGTTAAAACACCTGTCTTTGAGAATTTTTGATACCAAATGAGATGGTTTGAGCAAAAAGACCCTCAACCCTAAATTTTTTTCTCTTTTTCTTTCTCTCTTCTCCGATGTAAGCTGCCTTCTTAGGTTCCTTAGAAATAAAGGCATAGAGGTTTAGGTGATGAAATTTATTATTTTATATATTTTATAATTTAGTCCTTATATTATTTATATTTATGATTAGATCCTCATAGTTTACAAATAGATCATCAGATTTTATAAATAGGTTTTCAAATTTATATTTAGGATTTTCTATAAAATTTAAAATGGATACTTACATTACAATTAGATCTTTATACGAAAATTTAAAAACTACACTCTCCCCCTCACTAAAACAAAATTTTCATGCAAAATGTTGTTTATTTTTTCTTTGGATTGGCTTTTTCTGTTTGGTGGAGTTGGACAGTGAAGAGGTTAAAGAGGATTCGAGTGCTGAGAAGGATGTCAAGGAGGAGTATCCCATGGTGTGTTGGGGATGGAGGAGCAAGGAAAAAACAGAATACTATGACACGAGTAAAAAGAATCCTTTTGACTCAAGAAAACTGATGTAGTATTAAAAGCAGGAGGATTGATAAGAACACTTACAAGATACCAAGTGCACACAGACTCTCTATCTATTGCTAGATGAACTACGGTCCTATTTATAGGACCTAGTGACAACCACCCTATAACTACTAGATCATGAGGTGGTTAATGAAACCACCTTATAACTACTAGATCATGATTGAAGTGGTTATTAAAATCATCATGTAACCACTAGATCATGATAACAATCTAGATAGATAACTATGAATCAAATCTCAACACTCCCCCTTGATTCATAGTTGCATACACCAATTTGCGACATAAAATAAATATGCTTTCGAAGTGGAAGTGATTTGGTGAGGATATCCGCAACTTGTTCATCCGTTCCATAATACTTCATGTGATGGCTCCACTTGCCTGAAGTACTCCTTCGATCATCTAAAGCTCCTGCACAATCACTATTAGTGAAACTAAATAATTTACATTTAAATTTTGTTTTGAACACCCATTTTAACCCAATCGCTTTCTTTTCTTTCGGTAGATCCATTAGCTCCCAAGTTTCATTCTTCTCAATTGACTTGATTTCCTTCTTCATTGCTTTTCTCCATTCCTCTTTTTTAACTGCTTCCTCAAAAGTTGTCGGATCTGAAATAAACAAAGCAAATGTTGAGTTATAAATTTCTGTCAGCGATCTGAAATTTCTTGGAGGGGTTTCATTTGAGGAATCCGAATTTGAACTGCTATTGGGTGAGGTTGACGATGAATTTGTTGGAGCAGGATCTGTCACTTGATTATGCAGAGTGTCTAGTTCTACTGGAATCTGCATTTGTGTTTCACCTTTATTGGTCTCCCAATTCCAACTTGCCCTTTCATCAAACATAACCTTTCTGTTAATAATAACTTTGCCACTAATAGGGTTATATAATCGATATGCTTTAGATTGTAAAGAATAACCAATTAAAATGCATTTCTCTGATTTGTCATCAAGCTTGTGATGATTTTATGAATTCACCAAAGCATAAGCAATACAACAAAAAAATTTTAGATGTCTAACACTTGGTTTCATACCATACCAAGCCTCAAAAGGAGTTCGATTCATAACAGCCTTTGTTGGTGAAATATTCAACAAATAAACTGCTGTTGCAACTGCTTCTGCCCAAAACTGATTTGGAAGATGTTTTCCTTTAAGCAAACTTTTGCCATTTCAACGACAGTCCGATTCTTACGCTCAGCTACACCATTTTACTCCGGTGTATATGGTGCTGTCAATTCTCTGTGAATATCATTTTCTTCACAAAAAGAACTAAACTCATTAGATAAAAATTCACCACCTCTATCTGTCCGAAGTGTCTTTATATATCTACCACTTTGTCTTTCTACAAGTGCCTTAAACTTTCGAAAATTATCAAATGTTTCAGATTTCAATTTCAAAAAATATACCCAACTCATGCGACTATAATCATCCGTAAACAATAAAAAATATTGACTTCCACCAAATAATTCTGTATTCATAGGTCCACATAAATCAGCATGAATTAATTCAAGACAATTAGATGCTCTCCATGCTTTTCCAATAGGAAATGGTTTTCTACTTTGTTTGCCATAAATACATCCTTCACATACATCAAGTGTATTAATCTTAGGCAATCCAAAACCATTCCTTTTTTACTTAACAACCTTAAACCTTTAATGTTAAGGTGTCCATATCTTAAATGCCATAAACTAGACTCATTCTTTTGAGTTGTGATAAGCGCATGTCTTTCAATATTTGACACATCAAGTGGAAACATCTTGTTTTGTGTCATGCAAACATTTACTATAATCAAACCAGATTTCTTATCTCTAATAGTGCATGAACCATCATCAAATATTACTGAATATCCATCATTTACTAATTGTCCAACACTCAACAAGTTATGTGATAAAGTAGGAACAAAGAAAACATTATCAAGGTATTTTACCTTCCCTTGATTTGTCTTCACCTCAATTGTTCCTTTCCCTTCCACTTGGATTTGCTTGTTATTTCTCTAACATTCAACTTGTGAGTCTCATCAATATCTCTAAATATTGATTTTATGTCTGACATATGATTAGAACATCCACTATCCAAAAACCAAATATTATTTGAGATGTTATGAATTTGTGAATGAGTCATAAACAACTTACTATTTTCTTCATTTTTCTCCACGTAGCTTGCTTGCTTTTCTCTTTTCCAACAATCTGCCTTCATGTGACCAAACTTTTTACAATAGTGACATTGAATTCCACTTTTGTAATTTTTTTTATCATAATTTGATTGCCCTTGTTCATCAAAGTGTCCTCTTCCTCTTTCATTTCCTCTACCACGAAATCCTCCTCTGCCACGTTATCTTCTTGTTGATTTTTTGTCTTCTTTTGAAGTAGAAGACTCTCCCTTAACCTGAAATGTTTTTTCTTCACTTTTTTCAAGTGACCTGTTCAACCTTACTTCATGTGCTTGCAAGGAACCCATTAGTTCATCAAATGAATAAGTAGATAAATCTTTTGATTCCTCAATTGCGGCAACAACATGATCAAATTTCGGAGTCAAACTTCTCAAAACTTTTACAACAATTATATGATCAGGAAGATGTTCACCATAAGATTTCATTTGACTAACAATTTCAGTCACTCGAGAAAGAAAATCTTGCACAGATTCATTGCTTTTCATGAACAAAATTTCAAACTCACGACGAAGGGTTTGAAGTTTTACCGTAATCACCCTTGATGAGCCTTGAAATTCATTTTGAAGTATCAACCAAGCTTGCTTTGAGGTTGTCGCTGCTGCAATTCTTGAGAAGATCGTCTCATGTACAGCTTGTTGAATGAAGAACAATGCCTTTGAGTCTTTCTTTTTATTCTCCCTTAGCCTGATTTCGTCATCTGGATCTGCATATCCATTCTCTATTAAGTCCCAAAGATCTTGAGACTTAAATAGAGTCTTCATCTTGATACTCTAAAATTCATAACTTTTGCCCAAGAAAATTGGGATAAGGGGTTAAGACATGGAATTGCCGTTAAAAGCCATAATACCCAGTTCAGATTGAAACTAGGCTTTGATACCACAAATGTTGGGGATGGAGGAGCAAGGAAAAAACAGAATACTACGATACGAGTAAAAAGAATCCTTTTGACTCAAGAAAACTGATGTAGAAAGCAGGAGGATTGATAAGAACACTTACAAGATACCAAATGCACACAGACTCTCTATCTATCTGTCTCTTTCTCTATATCTATTGCTAGATGAACTACGGTCCTATTTATAGGACCTAGTGACAACCACCCTATAACTATTAGATCATGAGGTGATTAATGAAACCACCTTATAACTACTAGATCATGATTGAAGTGGTTATTGAAATCATCATGTAACTACTAGATCATGATAACAATCTAGATAGATAACTATGAATCAAATCTCAACATGGTGGAGGTGAGTGTTATTACGAATGGAGAGAGGGACGAGTAAAAAATATTATATTTATGGAGCAATGGTGTTGGTGCGAATGACTATGAGCCACAATATACCGTACTCTATTATTTTCGCTATTTTTAGTGATTATATTTGAGAGATATTGTAAGATTTTGACATGGCACTGCCAGAGCCAACCCCAAGTGAGCCCAAATTAATTCAGGATGCCGGGAATAAAAAAAATGCTGGAGCAGCTGTTGGGGACACCGGAGGTAATGCTTTGAATTTTATCACATCACAGTATCTGTTTATCTGATCTGAAAAAGCAAACGAACTTAGAAAGTACTTGATTTTTGTGTTTAGATAATAATTAATGGCATTGTGTTGAATATCTAAATATATCCACAGCTGAGATTTTATTTAGTGTGGTTGTAATACTTTGAACTCATAAGATGGTGGACAAGAGATCATACTAAGGACAAATACACGGCACCCTTTTGTTTTTTTACAACATCTATATGCCACACTTACCGATTGGCATTGGCTAGTTGGACAAAGTATCACAATAAAACTTTGCCTTTTAGACCTTTCTGAACAGCTTTCGATGATGTTTTTGTCTCCTTTCTTTTTTGCATAGTTTTTGTCACCTGTCACTTTTAAGATTGATCTTTTACTAGGTGTCTTGGTACCTGTGGATCTTTTAAGTGTTTATGCTTCTTGATTCAGAAGTTTTGTGAAGAGGATGAGAAATTATCATTGAGAAGGATGCGGACATGCGTAGGTCAGACTCATTGAGAAGGGTGAGTAAACTTTGTCTTCTATTTTGTGCAGTGATCAATCTGTTTTATTTCCCCACTAGGTTGCTTATAATAATGCATGTCACTTTCTGCGAGTTCTATCCGGCATGTGGAGGAAGTCTTCTATTCTTTGTAGTTCTTGAGGTCATTCTAAATGTGAATTATGTTCGTCAGTCGTTCACTTTGGATATAAGCATGATTGTTAGATGCAGAGGAAACATGTTGCTTCTGTTTGAGTGTCCAGCTTATCACCTTTCCGTAATTTGTTGTTGCTTATCCGTCATATTAAATGGTTCTCAATGCAAGCAGGCAGAAGCGAAGGCAACAAGAGCGGGGGAGCAAATCACAGAGAAATGGAAACATGATCTGGTAATTGCCTTTGGACAACATTAACGTTTAACTACTAGAGGCATGAACCTGAAGTTACTAATGTTTATGCCCTATCATTTTATCACTATAATAGACTCTTCGAGCAAGTGTTGCTTGCTAAGGCACAATAGAGGAAATTAGAGTTGCTGTTCCTGTCCTGGTCTGATCATCATAAGAAGCTTTTCAATTTTCTAAGGTACAGATTTTTTTTTTCTTTAATTTTGCTTTGTAAACCTTCTTCATTTCCTGTATTTTTTTCCCCTTCTTTACAGAAATTTATCCCAATCTCTTTTTGTGGCAATTTTTCTTTCTGAATATCTTTTTTATGTAATAGATCCACAAGTCAATGCACTTTTTATCTGGCTATCTTTTGAACTTTTGTATACATAACTTGGTTGACTTTAATCAAATATTTCTGTTTCTATGGCCAGTTATTTTTATTTCTGACCCAAGTGTGCATATTGACAATTCAATTCAGACAGGTAACTTTCTGATTATATGCATAGTTCTAATATTCCATAAGAATACAAGTGTCACTACTGCATATCATTCATTAACATCTCTCTAATTTGGTTCATTATTTAAACTTCACCTTTTTTCCCCCTTTGTATTAGAACCAGGGCAGAACTGCCAGTAAGTTTCAAGGAGGGCTGATAACCTGGTGAATCTGCAGGAGACAATGGACAGGGAACTGGACACGTACAAGTTGGGAACATAGGTCCCAAAACAAGGAGGATACCAGGCGTCGTTGATGCCTAAGAGAAGTCGTGGAGGATTTGACTGCTGAAGATGAGCTAATGGATGGAAGTCCTTCAGGTCCATGAGAGGATTGATGGCGATCCACAGAAGGTGCCTGATACCGGTAATGACAGTTGAAGTCCGGTAGTGATGCAATAGTTAGATGTGGTGATTAGGCCTTGTTTTGAAGCTATTTAAACATCTTATTTTGTTTTACCGTTTATTTACATGTGGCTTATTATTGCTCTTTTGATGTCTGTATTTTGTTTCTAATATTTTCCATTTGGCATAGTAACTAATCGAACTTAGACAAGGTGGATAGAATTTATTTTGTTTGAATTTTGGTAACGATGACTATGCCTTGGATTGTTAAACACGATGCAACATTGCATTAAATTGTTTCATTTATACCTCAGCGATAATTGATGGAGGATGGATTTTTGGTTGTTGTTTTTGTTATTCGTTGGAAAAGAGAAACCTTATTGCTCTATACGTCCTTTTGTTTGTTGTTTTTAGCTGTAGTTTCTTCATCTTAAAAACTTTATGTGCATAACTTAATTACATATTATCTTGTATGGTTAAACTTTTTTTTTTTTTGATATATTGATCATTAGATTTAAAAAATTTATATTAAAATATTGTTAATTATGAAAGTGAAATATTTACTTTTATTTATCCTAATACCATCAATCTTACCGATGGAAGATTTCACGCGTGATAACACATATATGAATAACACAAAAATGATGGACAAAAAAATAATTTTAATAGTGGCAATAGACAATAACATCATGGGTGACTATTGTGATGGTAGTTGGTGACAATGACATGGTGGTCAGTCTTGTCGATGTCGATTTTCAATGGTCGGCCTTGTCGATGTCGATCTGAACATTAATAATGTGGAGAAAGATGAGGTAGAGAGGTGAGCTATATGTGTCGAAGGAGGAAAAGGAGGGAGGTGAGACATCTGCGTTGGTGCCACATTACTCTACCTCCTCTTCCTCCAACATCACTCTGTATCTACGTCAGTGCCGGAGGAGAAAGAGGAGACAGGTGAGGCATCTACATCGGCGCCACACTCAAATCCTCAAACGGTTGTTTCATCCCGTGGCGCGACGGGTTCGAGGAAGAACAATGGGTAGTGAGAAAGAGGGAGAGGTTGCGAGCAAGCTCATCAAAGAGGCACACTTGCTTCGAACTCTCGAGCTTTAGCCAACGTGTGAATGATGCATATGCCCCGACTACAAAGGCGTGGTCGTTGACCTGCTTTTAGATTAGCTCCACCTGCCACTAAAGAGGATCTGATCCGATAGTAAGGATTGATTATCGCACAAAATGGAGACTCAAAGCATATAAAATCCAATGACATGAGAAATAGTAAACCCTCATCCTCCTTCTCTCTCACTTCCGGTGCCTTGGTAGCAGAAGAGAGTATCAGAAAGATGGTTGCGACGAATACAACGAGCAAGAAGGAGGATGAGGGTTTGTTGTCACTCCCGTCATCGAATATGTATTCTTTAGGCCTATATTTTATATAACAATTAGTCTGTTGAATCTCGAATTTTGATGATAAAACTAATTGATAGTGTTTATGATTTAATCTGCATTTTGAGTGACGTAGGATACTTCGATCAGGGAGAGACAATTAAAGCAGGAAGAATTATGTTGGGTCAGAGAAAAACATGTCAGAAGATTGAATGTCGAGCCGAAAGATCGATCGACGTATCGACAGAAGGCTTCGGGCCATGAGTTCGGGCATCGGGCCAAAAAGAGCGGATATTGTGCTAAGGAAATTGGAGTTGCAGAGGTCAACTAGCCGATTGGGCAATAGGCCGCAAGAGAGGATGATATATCGAATAATCGGACGAGGTGTCGATGAACCAATGACATGCCGGACAACATCTGATTAGCATAGTATTAATTATCTATATTGAAGTGTATTTTATGTATGTAGGATTAACCACGATAACAAGGCATAAAGCAAAATGAAGTCTCGAAGTCAAGAACGAGATTTCGTTGGGAGTTCGAGAGTTCATCGGAAGTTCTGCTGGAACCAACCAAGAAGTCCAAGAGCTTGCCAAAGAAGCTCATCGGAACTCACCAAGAAGATCGTCGTGAAGTTCAAGAGCTTACCGAGAGTCCGTTGGAACATTACTGAGAGATCGTCGAAAGTTCGCCGAAAGATCATCGGAAGAAACCTTGACTCATCGGACTTATTTAGCTTAGTGTATGCCTTATAATTCATAGTTAACACATAATTTAGATTAAAATTAGGCCAACTCAATTAGGGGCCAATTGAGCCCATGCAAGGACTGTGTTGGGCTAAGTGAAAAGGCCTAAACAATGACCCAAGAGGTGGCACCATCGTGGCACAGTCTCCGAGACTATATCAAGTGGTAGTACCGCCCAGACATAATCTCCGAGAGGCTGTCAGGCGGTGGTACCACCCAGTGTCAAGTGTCATGTGGTGGTATCGCCCAGCATAGGTAGTGGTACCGCCCGTACCCAGGAAACCCAGGATGAGACATTTTTAGGCTCCAAGTTTGAATCAACTTGAGGCTTATAAATACCCCTCTCATCCCTGGTTAAAAGACACAAGAATTGAGAGTAAGAAAGAAAGAAACGCTGTTGTAATCATGTGTGAACTCCTCTCATTCTTCTAAGTGTTAGAATAGTTTGAGAGAGGAGTAAGTTGTTGAATCTCGGATTTTGATGATGAAACTAATTGATAAGTGTTTATGATTTAATCCGCATTTTGAGTTGATGCAGGATGCTTTAATTAGGGAGAGACAATTAAAGCAAGAAGAATCATGTTGGGCGGAGGAAAACATGTCAGAAGATTGGACGACGGGCCGGAGAATCAGTCGATGTATCGATAGAAGGCTTCGGGTCATGGATTCGAGCATCAGACTAAGAAGAGCGGATATTGCGCCAAGGATATCAAAGTTACGGAGGTCAACTGGCTGATTGGGCAATAGGCCGCAAGAGAGGACGATGCGCCGAAGAATCGGACGAAGCGTCGATGGACCAATGACATACCGGGACAACATGATTCATATTTAGTAATAATTGTCTAGATCAAAGTGTATTTTTGTGTGTACAGGATTAACTGCGATAGCAAAGCATAAAGCAAAATGAAGTCTTGGAGTCAAGAATGTGATTTCGTTGGGAGTTTGAGAGTTCATCGGAAGTTCGGACATTCGTCGGAAGTTCTACCGGAACCAACCGAGAAGTCCAGGAGCTTGCCAAAGAAGCTCGTCAAAACTCACCAAGAAGATCATCGTGAAGTCCATGAGCTTGCCAAAGAAGCTCGTCAGAACTCACCAAGAAGATCATCGTGAAGTCCAGAAGCTTGTTGGAAGTCCACCGGAACATTGCCGAGAGATCGTCGAAAGTTCGTCGGAAAGATCACCGGAAGCTCGCTGGAAGAAATCGGACTTATCTTGCTTAGAATATGTCTTAGGAATCGTAGTTAGCACATAATTAGAGTTGGGATTGGGAGGTAATCCCATCAACTCTGTTAGGGGCCAATTGGGCCCAAAACTGGACTGGTTTGGGCCGAATTCAAGGCCCAACTAGGGTGCTGAAACCCACGTCGGCGGTGGCACCGTCAGGTTTGACGGTGGCATCGCTTGGGGAATAGCACTCCAGGATTCCTAGGCGGTGGTACCGCCCAATACTAGATCCTACAACGATAGTACTACCTAGGAACAGCGGTGGTACCGCCAGTACCCAGGAAACCTAGGATGAGATCTTTTTAGACTCCAAGTTTGAATCAACTTGAAGCCTATAAATACCCCTTTCATCCCTGGTTAACACATACAAGCATAGAGAAATTAAAAAGAGAAAAACGCTGTAGAAATCTCTTGTGAGATTCCTCCTCTAATCTAAGTGCTAGAATAGTTTGAGAGAGGAGTGAATGCTTGTAAGGGTTGTCTCCGAAACTCGGTAAAAGGAGAAGAGGGGTGTAAGAAGGAGGTTGATCTTCGCCTATTAAAGGAAGATCGATAGTGGATGTCGGTGGCCTCGACAGAAGAGGAATCTGTGGAGTGGATGTAGGTTACGATGACCGAACCACTATAAAATTAGCGTGTTCTCTGGTTTGCATTTACTTCCTGCAATTTACATTAACTACAAACTGCCTTCAATACGCTCTTACTTCACTTTCAAAGTTAAGCATTTCCGAGTTCGATTTTATCATACGAAAGGATTTTTCGAAACTGACGTTTTTATCCACTGTACTAATTCACCCCCCCCTCTTAGTACCGACTTGTTTCTAATATAAGTGGGGGTGTAAGGGTTATCTCCTAAACTCGGTAAAAGGAGAAAGAGCTGTAGAAGGTGGTTGATCTTCGTCCATTGAAGGAAGACCGATAGTGGCTACCGGTGGCCTCGACGGAAGAGGAATCGGTGGAGTGGATGTAGGTTACGACGACCGAACCACTATAAAAATCTGGTTTGCATTTCTTTTGAGCAATTTACTTTAACTGCAAACCACTTTACTTGCTTACTGCTTGCAATACGTTTACGAACATTCTTTCAAGTCAAGCATATTTTCGGGATGAGTTTTTAACGTACGAAAGAATTTTTAGAACAAAGTTATTTTTACCACTGTACTAATTCACCCCACCAAACCACAACACCCCCTCCCCCCCCTTCCTCTTAGTGCCAACTCGTTCTTAACATAGTTATCATCGTCCAATCGGATCCCCTTCGATCGCAGGTGAAGTTGATATGGAAGCAGATCAACGACCACGTTGTTGTGGACGAGGCGTGCGTGTCGTTTACATGTGCAACTAAGGCTCGAGAGCTTGAAGTATGTGCACTTCTTCGTTGAGCTCGCTTGCAACCTCTACCTCCTTTTCGTTGCCCACCTCCCCTTCCTCGAATCCGTTGCACTACTGGGTGAAGCGACCTTCCGAGAATTTGAGTGTGACGCCAATGCAAATGCCTCATATGCCTCCTCTTTCTCCTTTGGCACCGAAGTAGATGTAGAGTGGTGTCGGAGGAGGAAGAGGAGGTAAAGCGATGTGGCACCGATGCAGATGTCTCATCTCCCTCCTCTTTCTCTTTTGACGTTGACACAGATGCCTCACCACTTTGTCTTCTCTTCTTTCTCGTCATCAATGTTCGGATCAACATTGACAAGGTTGACCATTGCGTCATTGTTGTCGACCGTCAGTACAACAGCCACTCAGTGTCTTCGACCATCATCATTATTAAAATTATATTTTTATCTATCATTTTTGTATTATTCATGTATATGTTGTCACGTGTTATATTTTTCGTCAGAAAGACCGATGATATCAGGATAAATGAGATTAAATATTTTTATTTTTTATAATTATAAATATTTTAATATAATTTGTTTAAATATATAAACTGAATTATTAAAGAGTCCTCGATGAGACGATGTATAATTACCCCTTGCAGTTACAACTCGTGAACGGAAGAATACGAGGGATCCAGGTCAACATTCTGACTCGGACCCATCCCTATTCCTGTCAAAGCCAAAAAAAAAAAAAAAACGTGTTCTGATCCACATAACACAATCAATCGAGTCTTATCCTTGTCAGCTATGTCCTGCAAATGAGGTGGTTGCATGAACATAATATGTTTTAAATATTGAGAAGCTTATCACCGATTTGGGGAGGTGAGTTGCATGGACATAAGCACAACACGCGGCGGCGGTCAGAGACACGCATCCACACATCGCAAGCCGATCCACAACGTACCTGTCACGCCCAACGTCACCGATCTCGTCAACAACAGGCGCCGACATCGACCATGAACCACACCGGAGCCCTGTCTCCGTCAGCCGTTCCGCCCGGGCCCATGCTCGTTTCCCCGAGCGATCCATATCCGAACCCAACCCTAATCGTCTCTCGTGGGCCCCAAATCCTCGCTTTTTTTGTTTGTGTCTTTCTGCGCGCACCTCTCCGCCACGCTCTTTTGACGTCAGTCAATGTCATTCCACCCATCACACCGTCCATAGACACCGTTGACGCCGACGTGGCCCCTACCAACTCGTCCCAACCCGTTCGATCGATTCTTCCCCTATATTACCCCCGGGCTTCCGGTACCCACGGCTCTCTCTCTCCGCCGAAGAAGAGCGCAAAGAACAGGTTGGGAGAATGGAAGGTGGTTGCTCCTCTGCTCCTTTCTCAGTCTCCCTCGCCTTCTTCCTTCTCCTATCCTTCATCCTGTTCTACTTCAACTATGCCTTCGCAACGGTCAACATCCTTCTGCTCTCCTCTGCTTGTTTGGTTTTTATCTCCTTGCTCCTCGGTTGGTCCCGCTTCCTCAAGCTCAGGGCGGCCCGAAAGGACGTATCGGTTCGTTGGTTCGTCGGCGAAGACGTCGTCGGAAGATCTTCCAACAGAGGATGCATGATCGGGAAGGCTGCGAGCGAGGGAGTAATGTTCTTTGGCAACGGGGATACCTATGAAGGGGAGTTGCACAAGGGGTGGTGTCACGGGAGTGGAGTGTACTGTTTCAACGCCAGCGGGCGGTACGAGGGGGATTGGGTCGACGGGAAGTACGACGGGCACGGGATCGAGAGCTGGGCGAGGGGCAGCCGGTACCGCGGACAGTACCGGCAGGGGGCGCGGCACGGGTTCGGGGTGTACCGGTTCTACGACGGGGACAGCTACTCCGGCGAGTGGGTCATCGGGCAGAGCCACGGGCGCGGCATGCAGACCTGCTCCGACGGCAGCTGCTATGCAGGGGAGTTCAAGTGCGGCGTCAAGCACGGCCTCGGCCGGTACCGCTTCAGGTAAGACGTCCTCCTCTGTTGCTTTAAGATTAATGGCTCCAACCTCCTGCCTCCTTGTTATCGAATTGGAGGGACGTACCATGGATCAACGCTTGGTTGATTGCAGGAATGGCGATACCTACAGCGGTGAATACTTCGGGGACAAAATCCACGGCTTCGGGGTATACAGTTTTGCCAACGGCCACTGCTACGAGGGCTCATGGCACGAAGGAAGGAGACAAGGTTTGGGAACATACACGTTTGGCAATGGCGATTCAAGATCTGGTGAGTGGGACTGCGGCATTTTGAAGAACAGGTTCCTCGCAACGGACCCTGCCGTCGAGCGAGCTGTCGAGGTAATATATACACGGATCTCCAACTAGTGTGCACCGTATCGATCTTGTTGAACTCCAATCCTTTTTCATTTCTTCAGGCTGCAAAGAAGGCCGCAGAGAACTGTGTCCTTCTCCCGCAGGCGGAGGAGCAAGTCAAGCATGCCGTTTCAGCAGCAAACAAGGCAGCCATGGCTGCTCGAGTTGCTGCAGTCAGAGCAGCCCAGAACGAGAAGGAAGACAAATTCTGTGACATATACGTGTGAGATTACACCTCGATACTGTAAATACTGACAGCAACTTTGCACGCCACGAGACGGTAACATGTAGATGAGAACATGGAAGTTTGCAGAGCTGTGACTGCTCTCCATGTTCTAGTCTTCGACGTCTTCAACAGAGAAAGAAAAAGAGAAAGATCTGCAAGCTACCATGTGCCATGATCCTTGGGCTGTCAATTGTGTTTGAATCTGCACATGGGGAACAACAGCCATTAGATGCTCATTTGTCTTAGAAGCTCTTCTAGTAAATTTACTTGTTTGATAAAATTACTTGGATCTGCTGGAACAGAACGCAGTAACATGCACCTGTTGCAGTGTCTCATAGCTATTGGGCCTTCGCACAAGCCCATTATTGGCTTCGATTGGCCCGACAAGCGCCGGCATCTATAAAACGAGTAACGGCAAAGCGTCGTCGATCTCACGGAACATAGGCTGCTCGAGATCCACCGTGAACACGGATCTCAAAGCACATTGGACGCGTCAGGGCCAGGCTCTTTTTTAACCCCACCCCAACAAAAAAAAAAGAAAAGAAAAGATTATTTATCACTTAATAGAACGAAAATAATCCCAGAGAATTGCTCAAAGTTACATCCGAAAGAGGGGCCCAGCTCTCTTTACTGGATATCCATAAAATAATCCAAATATAGAGCTCATCGAGATCCATCATAAACATGAATCTCAAAGCACTAATACGATTAATATAGGGTATATTCGAGAATATATTTTAAATGTGGATTAGGGGTTTAATGTAAATTTTAAATATGAATTGATGCTTGATAAAGTATTTAAAATTTGTATATATTATTTTATCAAACGTTCAAAGTATTTTATAACTAATACATTTATTTAAACCTATTTATCTAAATATTATTAAAAAATATAAAATATATTATTAAATACAAATATACTTATCAGTTGTTCTCCAAATGCATATTAATTTATTTTATTTTTTTAATATTTAAAATCATCTTGTCATTGTTGGACCGAACGATTTTACTTTCGTTATGTGACATAATGAGCTGTCAATATCTGTTTGATGAGATTTGGAACCACATGACATTTTCCTCATAGCCCCCATTCCACAAAGTCTTTGCCACATTTCCACGTTTTCTCCTCCATCATCTTCTTCCTTTGTCTTCAGTTGAGTTGCCTCCGATGCCGTATTAATCATATGGGTCTGCTTGGTCTGATCTAAAGCCAGGGAAGGGGGGGGCAGCCAAATTTGTAGACGTCCTAATTTGGACTATTATTTATATATTTATATGTCTAGTGTAGTAGTGAAGCTACTAAACATGTAGCAAATCGAGTGTTATGCATGATTAATTTTTTTTTTTTTTTTATATATATATAAAGGAGAATCAGTTAAAGATTTCAAAAGTCTAAAGAGGACCCATAAGGATCATTCTACGACATTTGAAATAAAGGAGAGGGAAAACTTTCTCTCCAAAAATCATCAACCAATCAGAATAATTAAAATTAATACACTGTTTGCAGAGGTATTTAATATCAGAAATAATATTCTTTTAATATCGATTTCTTTTCCTTTTCCTGACATCGACCATTCGAATGTAGCATGGTTGGACCGGCCATCGCCTCCATCACAAATTTTCATATAGCGTTAATCTCATCGTGACATCCCCATGATGACCAGGTCTAAATAAACACCAAAACCCTGCTATGCAATCTCCAAGTCTCATCGATTGTCCGCATAAATATCCTACGGATCCAAAATCTCATCCGTTCATCGATTGCCCCTCTGACGCGTACGGCGGAAAACATTAATGCACAAAGCGTATATGCGGATCGCTATCTCCTCTTTCGTGCGGCTCAGGCGGTGAGGTGGCGCCGTGTCGTCAGCTCAGACCAAGTGGGGCTCTCCTTGGGGCCCACCGAGTGCGGTCAACACACCGGAAAAAAAAAAAAACAAAAAAAGAGAGGAGGAAATAAAAGAATATGAAGAGACATTTTATCGTGATGACAATAAAGCAGGAATGTTTTGCCTATCGACGAAGAGGAAGGAGGAGGAAGTCGTAGGAGGAGAATTGAATGATGAGAGGTCGAGGAAGAGGGGCCGGAGGGATCACCTGCTCCTCTAGCCCGTGATTGGCGCCGCTGTTCTTGAATGCCTGCTTTTTGCCGAGTCCGTCTCCTCCCAGTCCGGATGATTTCTTTGTTCTGCTGTGTGTGTGGGCTTGGACCGTCTCTTCCTGATAGATAGGGAGGATCCGAGTACGTATGCTGTTTCTTTCCTCCTCTTCGATCGGCTTTTGACTTGTACTAATCTTCTTCTTTTTGGTTTGGATGGGAATTAGTCTTGTGCGCTAGCAAGTTTGAGTCAAGGTGTTGCTTTTGGTTGTCGAAGAAGGGCATCAGATTTTGGATTATACTGGTGTTTTAAACCTTACTAGAATTCAGATGAAAATCCTTGTCGTTGTTAGGAAGTTTGGATTGAGTCAACTTTGGCTATGAAAGATGGTTGATCTTTTTGGAGTTTAGGTTTTGGATTCTAGTGGTGGTTCGGAATTCAGATGCTTAGATGGCTAGGTAGGAAGATGGAAGAACTCCGATTTGTGGAGATGATGTATGGGAGCTTTAGTGCATGTTCGAGGATTGCCTTCTGCCTGTTCTTTCGGTTTAAACCCAAAAAATGTCTCGTTCGGAGCGTCTTCATGGGATCGTGGGAAGATCTTGTTGCGTGATGGGCTATTTCTTGGTGGGTTCTTGCTTTTAGGACATGGTCAATGTTTGGACCCTTTTGGATTTTTTTTTTGTTGATCAAGTGGGTCTCATCACAAAACCTTCGCAGCCGCTTGGGGATGATGCAGATTCCAAGAACATATCTTGCTGAATATTCGTATCAGTAGTTTGAGCTTATCTTTGGTGCTTCCATCAGCAAAGAGGCAGTACCTCCTTTTCATCTTTTGTCTAGCCGATTTTTCTCTGTATTACACATAATTTGTTTGCAGTTAGATCATCGTTAACATCCTTCAAGAATTAGCTGACCAAAGTATCACTAGTTGTTAAGGGAGGGAAACATCTTATGGTATGTTAGTTTTGACATGTTACTTCTTTTATCAGTAGGGATCATGTCGTATAATTTATCTTGATTATCTACCCAATGATCATGTCTTTTATCTGTTGGAAAAACCTTGAACCCTGACTTATTCTGTTACTCTAGGAGCTATCATGAATACTTTGGGAGACTCAAGGTAAACTTGCTTCATTTCAAGGGCATGCTTTAGGTTCTATCACTTTTTGATCTTTCATCAATTGGCTTTTGGTACCAAATTTAAAGTGGTGCAGATCTGATTTTAGGCTATTTATCATCCATTGTGTTAACTGAATGTTTAGGAGTGCAATCTCTTTACAAATTTGGAAAGAAATATGAAGGCAACCATCATATTAGATAGCTTCTTTGGAACACTTTGCTGTGCATTATACTGAGAGACTACATGCAGATATTGTGGTGGGCTTCTTCAAGAATAGACTATAATGACTTCGCTCTTTCTTTCACCTTTAGATCGTTCTAGTACTGTAGCCAAAATTTCCAGTTGGTATTAGCTGGTTAGAAAGGTGTAATTGATGTTATCATGTCCTTCATGAGGAATGTAGAGGACATCACATATCAGAGTTTCAAGGTTGATAAATGAATAAATAATTTTGTCATTGAGTTCTGCTCAGGAGAGTCAATGACTGCTCTTGTATTGTAAATTACATGATCATCGAAAAATTAATGGAAGTGAAGATACTCATATATTGGTACCAAATGAGATGGAACTAAACTAAACTCATATAATGATGGAGATTGATAGTTCCAGAATATAGTCTTGTACTTTGACATAAATTAATCACGCCTTAGAGTTGGTTCATTTTGTTTTCATATTTTAGGATCAGCAATTAATTAACCACGAAATTGTTTCTTCCCCAAGAGTAAACTTTGGGCATGATTTTAGCTGTTAGTGTGCTCAATGATACATAATGTATAGTAACTGCATGTGATATTTTGAGAGAATTATGCTGACTTTTAAAAAAATGCAGATGGATTTTGTGATCAATCCAGTAAATTGTTGTATAAAGTTAGCATTCAGACTATGGACTGTTCAGAAAGATATCTTGGCTTTTGTTGTGAAATTTTCGGTTGAGACTCGAGCTAAAGAATCTGAGTGTTGTTGATTCTGAAGATGATAATTAAAAACTATGCTTATCAGAATAATAGATGCAGAAATGATAAAAAATAGTAAATAAAACAATATATTACATTGGACTCCTGATCATGGTATGTTCAATTTAGTAAGAATTTTTTCTGTATTCTGTCATGAAATACAACCTGTGAAATGATCTATGATAACTTTTATTCTTTGTTTTGTTCCTTGCATTTGAGTTCACTTTAGTCTGCTCATCAATTGGCACAGTAGAAAAATTTGCTCAGATAAAAGGTACTGTATGTTATTGCATACTCTGACAGTTGTATTTTAAGACCAGAAGGTGGATGATGTGGACATCATACATCAAACTTGTAGGTTTCATCCTAATTTGATGTTGTTTTTATGAGTCACATTTTGACATGGTTATAGGCATATTTATCGACAAGTTGTGCTTGACAGCAACATAAACTATCTACTTGAATCTAACTTTCATCAAACAAATCTTTCATACTTGTATATTTGTTTCAGATGTAGAATAGAGAAGCCGAGTCAGATATATCCTACTTGTGAATGGAAGCAACAAGGGATACCTGCACAGATTTATCTGGAGTCTCCCCTACGACCATGTCTTTTTCAACAGAATGTCTTCCAACTTCTGCAGCAACTCTAACTTCCACAGTTGTTGAAAAGAATTCTGACAATAGTTGCTTGCAGGGAAAAGGTATGCATGCTTTTGAGACAAAAAATGAGCAATATCTTTCAGATCCTTCGCCATTAGACAATTATATACCTATGAGTGAATATATCAACACAAATAGCAAGCAGGAAGGTGCTGTCGAGGATTCTGTGTCATCAGTTCAGCAAAACCTTCTGGATATCACATCTCAACATGTAGCTATTGCTGAGAATTTTGATAGTCATCACCAGCAACAGACAGTTGTTGAAGAATCTGAACCACTAGTTCTGCAAGACATTCCTGATGCTTCAACAATGGACAAGAATAAACCAAATACTATGGAGAGCTTGAATATATCAGGTACTCCTACTGACGATGCTGTGGTTGTGTTACCAGAAACTGTGACTTATCTACCATCTCATTCTTTGGACGCATCAAAAGCAGAGCTGGAAAATATATCAAAGCATGAAAATGAGACTTTTGTCAAAGTTGATCCCATTCAGATTAGTAATGATTCTTCTGCATCCACTGAGACAAGAAACACTGAAGGGAGGCCCTCTTTGCAGCCTTCTGACCTCAGTCACATACAGGTTCTTAGACATACACAAAAGAAAACACCAGAATCAACTAAATCTTCTATACACAGAAAAGATGACAATGCAAACAGAGGCTTTGTCGACACTGCTGCCCCTATTGAATCTGTTAAGGAGGTTGTGACCAAGTTTGGAGGAATTATTGATTGGAAAGCTCATAAAGCTCATAATTTAGAGGTAATAATATTCTCCGAGATGATGATTATGTGAAAATTTGATGCATGAGACTACAATCTTGTTCATGTTCATTGCATTCTTAATGGCCTTCATCTTTCTCTTTGGTCCACTGTGAAGCATTACTTACTAATGAAAATGACACATTCATATTTATTGACAAACTCATGATTCAATTTCTGTTCTGAGCTTCACATTTGTAGAAGCATGTAGAATCTCTTGCTATTTTTCTTAGTAAGGTTGTGTTCCAAGACCATTTCTATCGAACTTTGCAAATGAAATTTAGAATACATCAAGATGCACCTAAGTTTTAGGATTTTGTCTCCTTGCAGAAACAGAAGCATGTTCAATCAGAACTTGAGAAGATTCGAGAAGAAATTCCAGAGTGCAAAAGACAATCAGAAGCCTCGGAAGAGGCTAAAATCCAAGTACTGAAGGAGTTGGAAAGCATGAAGAGAATCATAGAAGAACTAAAGCTGAACCTAGATAGAGCTCGAAAAGAAGAGGCCCAGGCGAAACAAGACTCAGAACTGGCCCAACTGAGAGTCAAGGAGTTGGAGCAAGGTATTGCCAATGAATCAAGCATTGTAGCTAAAACACAACTGGAGGTTGCCAAAGAAAGACATGAAGCAGCAGTTGCTGAATTGAAGTCAGTAAAAGACGACTTGCAAGCTTTACAAAGGGAATATGATTCATTGATCAGTGAAAGGGACATAGCAATGAGGAAGGCTGAGAAGGCAGTTTCATCTGCAAAGGACATTGAGAAGACAGTTGAGGAACTTACTCTAGAACTCATTGCAAAAAAAGAATCACTGGAATCAGCACATGTTGCACATCTTGAAGCAGAAGAACATAGGATTGGTGCAGCCTTGGCGAGAGATCAAGATTGCTTTACGTGGGCAAAGGAATTGAAGCAGGCCGAAGAGGAGGTGCAACAGCTTAATCAGCAGCTTACATTGACAAAAGATCTTAAACTGAAGCTAGATGCATCTTGCACTTTGCTGCAGACTTTCAAGGCTGAGTTAGAGGCATATATGAAGGCAAAACTGAAGCAAGAATCTGAGAGCACCGACAATGAGAAAATACCAGATGATGTGGAAGAAACAAAGGGAACTATGAGCTCCATTCAAGCAATAGATTCAACCAGAAAGGCGCTTGAAGAAGTGAAGGCTAGTATTGAGAAAGCCAAAGACGAGGTTAACTGTCTTAGTGTCGCAGCTTCATCCCTCAAGACTGAGCTTGATGCAGAGAAAGCAGCACTTTCCACCTTAAAACAGATGGAAGGCATGGCATCCATAGCAGTTTCTTCTCTTGAAGCTGAGCTTGATAGAACAAGACAAGAACTGGAAGTGGTCCGGATGAAGGAAAAAGAAGCTAGAGAGAAGATGGTGGAGCTGCCCAAATTAATGCAACAAGCAGCTCAGGAGGCAGATCAAGCTAAATCAGTTGCTCAGATGGCACGAGATGAACTACGAAAGGCCAAGGAGGAAGCGGAGCAAGCAAAAGCTGCTTCAAGCACCACACAGATCAAATTGCATGCGGTTCTTAAGGAAACAGAGGCTGCCAAAGCATCAGAGAAGCTGGCAATGGCACGAGTTAAGGCATTGCAAGAGAGTGAGCAGGCTGCAGGCATGGGGGGCGCGGACTCCCCTGCGGGTGTGACCCTTCCGTTAGATGAGTACTCAACTCTTTGCAAAACAGCCCATGAAGCAGAGGAGCTTGCGCACGAGAGGGTTGCAGCTGCCCTCGCGCAAATTGAAGTGGCCAAGAAATCAGAGCGAAGTAGCATAGAGAGACTGGAGCAAACGTACAGGGAGATGGATCAGTGCAAGCAAGCCCTGAGAGTTGCTATTGAGAAAGCTGAGAAGGCGAAAGAAGGAAAATTGGGTGCGGAACAGGAGTTGAGGAAATGGAGAGCCGAACTCAAACAGCGCAGAAGAGCTACAGATGCAGCTAAAGGTACCATAAATCCTCCACCGAGGAGTTTTGAGCAGAGTAGTGAACCAAAAAGCAGTAGCAAGGAAGCAACCGATGTTCATGTCCATCCTGAACCAGAAAATGCAGAACATGATGCACCTGCTAGGAACAAGACGAAGAAGAAGAAACCACTCTTCCCACGGATTGTTCTGTTCTTGGCCAGGAAGAAGCCTCAACCTGTGAAGTAATGAGCGTGCATGGTGTATGATTGCCAGTGTGAAGATGTCTTTGTTGTACCTGGAACTCCTTTTCTCTGCAAATATAGATGTGTGAGAACTTCTAAATGAGCAGTCTTTTGGTGGAGAAGCTCGAGATCGATTTGTGCAAACAAGTCAAAATGTGTACTCTTTTTGATGATCGAGTATTACAGGTTATAAATGAGCAGTGTGTAGAGCCACGGCTTAATTATTACTGGATGTATACACGCATACGTATTATATACATCCACGCATACGCTTATACGTACTTGCGTTTATATACGTGAAAACATCGTACATGGGAAAAGGGTCGGTTTGTTTGGGATGTGATTGCAACATGTCTTGATCCAAAGGGGCACAAATAGGGCGGCCTTTGGCGGTGTTTTCCCCGCGCAAACTCCTGTTGGATCCTATCATTTCTTCAGCTTGTAGGAGGCATCAGGACTGAGGGGGAACGGCTGTGAATCACTCCGGAAGGCGGCCCTTCCCTCCCCATTCTCTCCCTTCTCTTCCTTGACCTCGCAGTTCAGGTTTCCTTTCCAAACCCTTATTGTTTTTGCATTCTCAACTCTGTCATCAATTTACAGGTTCTGCCTCTCTTGTGTGATCGATTGGATTTGAATTGGATAATCGATGGCAGGAGACATTAGTGCATCTTCTGGCGGTGGCGCTCCGTCGCCCGTCTCTTCCAATCGTGACGGCTGCAGCGCCCGGGATGAGTTGGACGCGGACGCGGACGCGGACGTGGTCTGCGCTGCCGTCTCCGACCTCTCTTCCATCTCTATCTCCCCGCAGGTTGGTAAACTGTCACCGAACTAGTTTGAGTGAAAGATTGAATCTTTGACTTTGACTTGGGTGGGCGATAGTGAATTAGTGTTTGATCTCTTCATATGGACGTGTTGATTCTTCTTTTTTGCCTATTTGGTCATCACTTGCTGGTTTCCTTTGCCGAGAAGACAAACAGTTAAACTTGTTGACCCTTAAAAGTAGGACCTTTTTTGGCAGAAAGCTACCGTACCAATGGATTTGTAGAGGAGGGTCATCGGAGACTCACAAAGCCAGAAGCAAGGGAGATGATTGTTCCTGTTTTAATAGCTTAGGAAAATGATCTCATGTATCCAAATGTATAGAGATTAGTTAATCATCCTAGGGTATTAATCGACTTAGCCCAATACTGGTTATCTATTAATATATCCAATCATTTTCCCATGAATCAGACCATTTTTCACATGCATACATTCCCATCTTGTTTTGCTACTTCATGATGATCATTCAAGGTGGGAAACTATAATAATATACGTCAATTAGTTGAGCTATATGGATAATGTGTTGATTATGCTTGAAGATACCACGGGATTTGGTTTTTGGACCTCTATGGCCTAGCTTTCGTGGATCACTTGAGCTTAAACTTTTTTAGATGATTGTTTGTATATAATCTTGGCAAAGAATCTGATCACAGCAGCCATTCTTGATTGAAAATCTATATGTAAAGATAACTGGAAATCATCCATTGATCTCACTCCTCTTGCCTTCATGCTCTTTAAATTTAAAATGACATAAGTGAAGCGTCAATGTAATCAATTTGTCCCACAACTTTTTGAGTATTTAAGTGAAGTTCTTATGTTTATGTTATCTACGCATATGCAAAAGGAATCATAGAAGTAGTAGTGACTTCAAATAATCTTCATATTTATATATGGAAGAGATAATAGAAAGCAAGAGAAATATGCTTGATGCAATCACTAGAGATACTGAATACTTCATTGTTTTCTTCAAGAGGTTTAGTTTAGTCCTGTCTGCAATATCTCTGTGATAGAATCATTATCAGATGTATTTTCTTCCGTACTGGGACCCTTATTGATAATCATATTGTTTCTATATCTAGATTATTTTGCTGAAAATTACAGCATTTCTGTTACCTTGTAATTATGCATGCAACTCAAGTAATAGCTTTCTCTGTGCAATATAGTGACCTGGCTGAAAATGAGTTTGCAGCAGTACTAGAAAAGTTCTGCTGCTCTGCTGCAGAATGGGGCCAATAAGCAACCTTTTTCCTGAATCTAGCACAGAAGCTCAAAAGTCATGTATGATAGTTATAACAGATGGCTGCCTGCTCTTGGTGCAGGAGAGGCACATCTTTTGACTGATTACCTTGTAGGCTATGAACTACCTACAAGAAAGTTGAATTATTATAATTATATAACTGAAGCTATTTGCATCCTCTGTTCATCATCAATTTGCTTTTCAAATTTCTCATACAAATTTGTCTGCTGTTATCAACGTCAGTGTCATTTTTATACTCTGTCTAATACTGATCTGGTTTATAGTAGATTGTCGATACACAGTAACTAATGATTTGCAACTGTTGCTGGCTTTCTAATCTATCCTCCTTTTGTCCAGGGTCAAAGTTCTTGAACATAATAAGCTAGCTTGTGATATTATATTTCTTTAAGAATGAACTACCTACAAGAAAGGTGAATTCTTATAATTATATAACTGAAACTATTTGCGTCATCATCAATTTGCTTTTCAAATTTCTCATACAAATTTGTCTGCTGTTATCAACGTCAGTGTCTAATACTCTTGTCTAATACTGATCTGGTTTATGTGTAGGTTGTCAATACACATTAACTAATGATTTGCAACTGTTGCTGGCTTTCTAATCGATCCTCCTTTTGTCCAGGGTCAAAGTTCTTGAACATACTAAGCTAGCTTGTGATATTGCATTTTCTTTAAAAATATTTCCATGATGAAAATTTCAAATGACATGCTGACACAAAAATTTAAATGGTTCTAGCTTAAGAGATAATTTAAATGGAGGCCATGTTACCTCTAGCTTTGAGATATTTTGACACTTTTTTAGGTTCAATTAGACATGATAATTTGTTCTTGGTGAAGTTGATTTTCTCATTTACTGGTCTTTGAGATAAATTTGACTTTTTGCCAATATCAAACACATTTGAGGCCCTTTTTAAATAATTTAAATGTCATACACACACATATATACACAATCCATTAATACAAAAGTAATTATGGCATAGGAATCCTAATATGTTATGAACTATTGACATGCGGCTGGAAATTTCTGACACTAATACAATTATGGCGTGGACGTGCAAGTATTTTGAAGTATCTATACTTAGCTAATGAGATTTTTCTCATCTCAATGCAAATAGTGACACTATGTTTCTCCTGTGACATGTTATGCTGAAGTTTTTTATGTTATCATTAAAAGCTTATTTTTGACGTATTGTCATGAATCGTCGTCGTGTACATGCAACATCTTCACTCAACAAATCATTCATCGCTTTTACATATTTATACAGATGTTTGATAATATGTTTTACCTTATTTTTGTATGGTTTTATTTGAAAATTGTAAGAAACGACAATTCATAGTGTTACAATACGATCGTTCATCACCCTGAGCAAAACTATCCTAAAATGGCTTTGTTTTCCCGTGCCACGGTCTGTTTTCTGTAGATTGTATTAGTGTGCGAAACATCAGTCATCTCAGACCCTTGGAACCCCTTAGGTGGCACCAGGGGGATGGGGCTTCGAGGTAGTGTTAAGTGTTGATCGGTATACATAAGTTCGCACGTTAACTTGATGGGAACTTGCTATTGTGCTCGACACCCGATGAGCAGTTGTTTGTGGATTTATGATTGTTCGTTTTGCCTTTAAAGTCCATGCTTTCTCTTTCATTTCTTTTTTGTCTTGCACTCAAAGTGTTTGTTGAATTGTTTGTAAAGCTTTCCTCTTCACGAGACGTCGAGATTTGTCCATCGCTCGCTTTCGAACTAATTAAATTTCTCTTTTTACATGTCCTACAGGATCTGAGCAAGCTTACAAATTGGTTGACCCTTTGCGGATGCATATCGTAAGGGTGCGTCATGATTAGGTAATCTCAACTAAGTTCGAGAAGTTGGCGCAATGGTATAGCATGAATTAGGCAACTCCAACTAAGCCCATGATATTGTAGTATCAGAGTGGGCAAGCGATTCGAGCAAATAGCGAAGAAACTTCACAATCTCGTTATAGCGAAGCATCATGGCGAATCGAACAAGACAGGATAAGCTAAACTATTGCCCCAAGCAACTGTAGGCGGATTGCAAGTGTAAACTCACTCTCATGTTGTTGGAGCTGCTCAGGAGGAGCATGATAGCGAATATGACAAGCAAGAAGTTTGTTACTCTCCGCGAGTGAAGGAGGCACAATCTGGAGCGCTAACCGAGAAAAAGAGCCATCAGGAGAGACTCAGAGCGCCAGAAACCCACATTAATGTTCTTGAAGTGAGTTTGGAGGAACTCTACCAAGGCCAATGAAGGCTTCTTGGGGTAGAGAGCTTGCAAGAAGAAGTTGAATATCAAATCGACAAGGTTGAGTCCCTAGTTGATCGACTGACGGAAAACACTAAAGACTCCGTGCAACATTTGCACGAACTCATGGTGGAACTCACTTCCAGAGTGACATTGCTCACAAGAGCACTAAATGTGGGAGGAAGCAACACCCATGTTGCACTGCCATAAAACTTGAGGGCATCTGAGCCTCATTGCTACGGGGGTGCCAAGGGTGCAAAGAAGCTCGAGAATATCTTGTTTTGACATGGAACAATACTTTCGAGCTATAAGGATCGATTATGAGGATACCAAAGTTTCGATAGCAACCATGTATCTGAACGGGGATGCAAAACTTTAGTGACGAACTCGTTGGAGGAGATCCAACAAGGTCGGTGTCGAGTGGACACATGGGAGAACTTGATGCGGGAGTTAAGAACTCAGTTCCTACCCGAGAACATAGAGTTTATTTCAAGGAGGAAGCTGAGACAACTTTGTCAAAATACTTCCATTCAGGACTACGTGAAGTAATTTTTTGCACTAATGCTAGATATGCAGGACATGTCGGAAAGGGATAAGCGGTTTAGCTTCCTCGTGTTAGGATCATAAACGACACTAAAAGGGGGGAATTAGTACTTTCAATAAAACGTTGGTTTGAAAAATTTCGTTCGATGAAGCTGTATTGAAAATGCATTTAAACTTAGAGTACAAGTAAGAGTAGTAGACATTTTAATCAATAAGTAATGATAATAAAAAGTAGAACAAAAATTGCACATCGAGTTTATAGTGGTTTGGTCGTCGTGACCTACATCCACTCCCGATTCTTCTTCCGTCGAGGTCATCGACATTCACTAACGATTTTCTTTCAATTGGCGAAGACCAACTACCCTCTATACAATTTTTTCTCTTTTTCATAGGCTCAGGAGAGAACCTTTACACCTCTCTCTTTTACACTTAGACCTCATTTCTCCCTTTAGAAGAACTTATAAACACTAGGAGGAAGTGACTCTATACTTAAAGATTACAACTCCTTTTTATAAGGATTCTTTTTCTCTTTTTACTCTTTTTCTTGCTTACCCAATTAGGAATTAGTGGGGTATTTATAGACCTCAAATGACTTCAAAAAGTGGAGCCAAAATTCAAATACCTAGGTTTTCAAGGTACTGGTGGTACCACCGCCAGTACTGGGCGGTATTATCGCCTGCAGTAGTGACATTGGGCGATACCACCGCTTAACATAGTTTGAGAGACTGCGTCTAGACGGTACCACCGCCGGGTCTTCCGAAAGAAGTACATTTCGTACTTTTCCAGCTCACAAGCGATTCCACCGCTTGTTCTGGCAGTGCCACTGACTAACCCATCTATGGGTCACTGAATGGTCGTTCCAATGGGCCCAACTCATCCTCGATTAAGGCCCAATGGGCCCCTAATGAGTTGGCATGGTTACACTCAAAACTAACTCAATTATGACCTAACCTACTTCGATCAAGACACAACCGATTACAAACACAAATACTATGTTGTCCGGTATGTCATTAGTTTATCCGACGCTTCGTCCGAACCTTCGGCGCACCATCCTCTCCTTCGGCATATTGCTCGACCATCGACATGTTGACCTCTTGCAACATCCGATTTTCTTGGTGCAATATCCGATCCTTCTGGCCCGATGCTCGAACTCATGGCATGAAGTCCTTCCTGCACATCGACCAGTCCTCCGGCCCGATGTCTAATCTTCTGATGTGTTTCACTCCGGCCCAATGTTTAATTCTCTTGCTTCAATCGATTTTCCTTTCCATGATTGAAGTTAGTCTTACGTCACTCAAATGCTGATTAGATCATAACTTCATCAATTGATTTCATCATCAAAATTCGAGATTTAACACCTCGATGGCTTGAAGTCGTAGGCACAACATGAACTGCATCGAAGGAATGTCACCGATGTGATCGAGGCAATTGCGGCCGCGGAAAGGCTCACTAACTTTGTTTTCTCGGAGAACTCAGGGAAAAAGAAACAATCTTCAAGAAATCACCCACCCAAATTTTCTCTAGGGAAGGAGTTGGGGACAAAGGAATAAGAGTTCCCACAAAGGGCTAAGCTCAAAAGGCAAGAGCTCAAAACCTGGCGAATGCTTCTTGTGTGGAGGACTGCATATGGTGAGGAAGTACCCACAGAAACAAGCACTCAATGCCTTAATAGCTTCAATCTACCCCCCCAAATTAGACAAGGGTAAGACCATTGCCATTAGTTTGAGTAGTTCAGAATCCAGCAGTGACGACGAGGAGTTGTAAGGATTTCGGATAGGAGCAATGCGTTTGTTGAATGTGTTACGAGGTTAAGTGGGGGAGAACTTGAAGATGAAGCCATAGAAAGCAGTGAGTAGTGAGCTGATGTACGTGGACATCAAGCTCAATGGCCGAACAACCTGTGCGATGGTGGACGCGGGCGCTACTCATAATTTCATTACTGATAGAGAAGCAAGGTGACTCAGGCTAAACTTGGAGAAGAACCCAAGTCGGATGAAGGCAGTGAACTCAGAGGCTAAGCAGATCTTCCAACTAGCAAAGGCGGTACCCATCAAGATCGAGACATGAAGCGAAAGCGCAAATGTGATGGTGGTGCCATTAGACGACTTCGAAGTAATTCTCGGAATGAAGTACATGCATGCGACAAAGTTGGTGCCAATGTTGTTCCTAAACTCCCTATGCCTAATGGGAGGTGACGATCCCTGTGTGGTTCTTGTTTCTCAAGGAGGAGCCAAGGACCCACAACAAATATTAACATTACAACTAAAGAACGGGGTGCAAAAAGGTGATTTAACCTTCGTGGCTATTGTAAAGCTGGAGCCACTTGACGGGGAGGCCATTCATGAACCTACTATAGTGGCAAACATTTTGAAGGAGTTCACAGACGTCATGCTGCTTGAGTTACCGAAAACTTTGTCATTACGCAGAGGTGTGGATCATCATATCAAACTGGAGTCGGGAGTGAAGCCTCGAGCGAGACCATCATACCGCATGACCCCTCCAGAGATGGTAGAGCTTAAGAAGCAATTTGATGAACTGCTAATGATGGTCTCATTTGTAGTTCAAAAGCACCATCCGGAGCTCCAGTCATCTTCTAAAAGAAACAAGATGGGAGCCTTTGATTATGTGTTGATTATCGAGCCCTAAACAAGGTGACGGTGATGAACAAGTATTCCATCCCGTTCATTGCGGACTTGTTCGACCAACTAGGTAAAGTAAAATATTTTTTAAAACTTTACCTTCGGTCAGGGTATTGGTTGGTACACATTGCTGAAGGCAATAAAGTGAAGACCACCTGTGTAACCAAGTATGGAGTATTTGAGTTCTTGGTGATGCCTTTCGGCTTAACCAACGCTCCAACCATATTATGTACTCTCATGAACCAACTATTCAAGGAGTATTTGGATAAGTTTGTGGTCGTCTACTTAGACGACATCGTCATCTACAATGAAACACTTAAGGAGCATGTCGAGCACATTCGAACAATTTTTAAGGTCCTTAGGGAGAACACATTGTTCGTGAAAATGGAGAAGTGTTACTTTACTCAGACGAAGATTTTGTTCTTGGGGTACCGAATTGGTGATGGTTCTATTTGGATGGATAAATCAAAGGTGCAAGCTATGACGGAATGGCGAAACTAAAGAAGGTGGCGGAGCTGAGATCCTTCCTTGGTTTCATCAACTACTATCATGCTTTATAGTTGAGTATTCAAAGCATGCAGCTCTTCTGACGGAGTTGTTGAAGAAGGAGCAGTTTTGGCGATAGTCCAACAAATGTGAAGTGGCATTCCAAGATCTAACGTCTACTGTGTTGGTAGAAATAGTACTCAAATTGTCGGACTATGGTAAGCCATTCGAAGTCCATACAGATGCTTTGGACTTTGCTATTAGGGGAGTACTCATGAAGGAGGGTCATCCGTGGCCTACGAAAGTCGTAAGCTCAACGAGATTGAGTTGCGGTATCTGGTGCATGAGAAGGATATGACAACGGTGGTCCACTATTTACGAGTTTGGTGACACTACCTTCTTTATAAAACTGTATTCTTCTCTTCTTTTTGACAAGGACAAAGGGGAAGATAGCTAGCTAGCTTGCACAAGTCAAGAAGATGCAAAGACATGCTAGCTTGCTCATCTCAAAAGAGAAGCAAAGATTGCTAACTTGTATATTTCAAGAAGCAAAAGTTGTTTTCTTGAACATCTCAATATTGCTAGCTTATATTTTTTTTAATGATGTAAAATTTTTTTGCTAGCTTGCATGATGTAGAAATTGCTATCTTGAACATCACTAAGAATTGCTAGCTTGCAATCTCAAGAGAAGCAAAAGTGCTAACTTGCCTATCTCAAGAAGCAAAACATGCTAACTTACAAAATTTATGATTTTGCACATCTTCAAAATTAACGATGATTTGGTGATTATGCATATTGTAAGTTGATGAACAAATTTGCTAGTTGTATGTTATAAAGCTTGCATGATGATAAAACTTGATATTATGTTTATTATGCAATGATATGAAATGTAATGTCTAAACACTTGAAAGTTATACTTCTCCTTTTTGTTAATGACAAAGGGGGAGAAGTATAATCATGTTATGCATGATGACGTGTTGCAAACATTCATGATGAAATTTGTAATGACTTGAATTCATCTTGAATTCAAGGTTCTATCAATATGACATATTGATAGGGGGAGTTAAGGTTAACTCCATCATCAATTGGTTGTCATCATAAAAAAAAGGGAGATTGTTGAATCTCGTATTTTGATGAATAAACCAATTGATAAGTATTTATGATTTAATCTGTGTTTTAAGCGACGTAGGATGCTTCGATTAGGGAGAGACATTTAAAGCAGGAAGAATCATGTTGGGCCGGAGAAACATGTTAGAAGATTGGACGTCGCGCCAAAGGATCGATCGACGTATCGATAGAAGGCTTCGGGCCATGAATTCGGGCATCGGGCTAAGAAGAGCGGATATTGCGCCAAGGATATTGGAGTTGCGGAGTCAGTTGGCCGATTGGGCAATAGGCCACAAGAGAGGACGATGCGCCGAAAAATTGGACGAAGCGTCGATGGACCAATGACATACCGGACAACATGATTCAAGCTTAGTAATAATTATCTAGATTGAAGTATGTTTTATGTGTGCAGGATTAACTACGATAGCAAGGCATAAAGCAAAATGAAGTCCCGGAGTCAAGAACGCGATTTCGTTAGGAGCTCGAGAGTTCGTCGGAAGTCCAGACATTCGTTGGAAGTTCTGCCAGAACTAACCGAGAAGTCCAGGAGCTTGCTAAAGAAGATTGTCAGAACTTGCCAAGAAGATCGTCATAAAGTCCAGGAGCTTGTCGGGAGTCCGTTGGAACATTGCCGAGAGATCGTCGGAAGTTCATCGGAAGATCGCCGGAAGAAACTAGACTTACGAACTTGTTTAGCTTAGGAAACGTCTTAGAATTCGTAGTTAGCATATAATTGGGATTGGAATTGGGTCAACCCAATTAGGGGCCAGTTGGGCCCATGTAAGAACTGTGTTGGGCCCAATGAAAAGGCCCAAACAATGTCCCAAGAGGTGACATCGTTGTGGCACAATCTCCGAGACTATGTCAGGTGATGGTACCGTCGGTCTGGGCAGTAGTACCACCCAGACACAACCTTTGAGAGGTTGCAGGCGGTGGTACCGCCCAGCACAGCCTCCCAGGTGGTGGTACTGCCACCATCGTAGACTGGGTGGTGGTACCGCCTAGTGCAATGTCAATGTTAGACTGACACTGGCGGTGGTATCGCCCAGCATAGGCGGTGGTACCGCCCGAACCCGGGATGAGATGTTTTTAGGCTCCAAGTTTGAATCAACTGGAGGTCTATAAATACCCCTCTCATCCCTAGTTAATATACACAAGACTTGAGAGTAAAAATAGAAAGAAATATTGCTGCAATCTTGTGTGAACTCCTCTCAAAAGTTCTAAGTGTTAGAATAGTTTGAGAGAGGAGTAAGTGTGGGTGTAATGGTTATCTCCTAAACCCGGTAAAAGGAGAATCGAGTTGTAAAAGGTGGTTGGTCTTCCCCTATTGAAGGAAGACCGATAGTGGATGCCGGTGGCCTCGATGGAAGAGGAAGCAATGAAGTGGATGTAGGTCACGATGACCGAACCACTATAAAAATCTGGTTTGCGTTTCCTTCTTGCAATTTACTTTTATAGCAAACCGCCTTTCCTCCTTACTGTGCTTTTCCTACACTCGCATATGCTTTCAAGTTTCTGAAATCGGTTTTCAACGTACGAAAGAATTTTTCTAGAATCGACGTTTTTACCGTTGCACTAATTCACTCCCCCCCTCTTAGTAACGCTTTTGATCCTAACACAGGATTCACTATGATAGCAAGGCATAAAGCAAAATGAAGTCTCGGAGTCAAGGATGCAATTTCGTTGGGAGTTCGAGAGTTCGTCGGAAGTCCGGACGTTCGTTGAAAGTTCCACCGAAATTAACCAAGAAGTCTAGGAGCTTGCCGAAGAAGCTCATTAGAACTCGCCAAGAAGATCGTCATGTAGTCTAGGAGCTTGCCGGGAGACTGTTGGAACATTACTGAGAGATTATCGAAAGTTCGTCGGAAGATTGTTAGAAGCTCGCCGGAAAGAAACCTAGACTTACATACTTATTTAGCTTAGTAAATGTCTTAAAATTCGTAGTTAGTGCATAATTGAGATTAGAATTGGGCCAACCCAAATAGGGGATAGTTGGGCCCAAGTTTGGGTTGTGTTGGGCCAAGAGAAAGGCCCAAACAATGACCAAACAGGTGAAACCGTCATGGCACAATCTTCGAGACTATGTCAGGCGATGGTACCACCAGTTTGGGCGGTGGTACCGCCCAGACACAGTCTTCTAGGCATTGGTACCTCCCGTTGTTGAATCTCGGATTTTGATGATGAAACTAATTGATTGTGTTTAGATGATTAACTGCATTTTGAGTGATGCAGGTCTACTCGATCAGGATTAGATAGTTAACGCAGGAGGAATTGACGTTGCGCCGGAGGAGATCACGTTAGGATATTGGATGGCAGAAGGCTTCGGACGTCGGGCATCGGGCCAAGAGCGGAATTGCACCAAGGATATCGGGGTTGCGGAGGTCAACCGCCGATTGGGCAACAAGCCGCAAGAGAGGACGATGCACTGAAGAATCAGACGAAGTGCCAACCAATGACGTGCCGGGCAATAGAATGTCAATTCGCATTGTAATAATTGTCTATATTGGAGTAGAGTTTTGGCTTGTGTGTGCAGGATAAACTACGATAACGATGAAGACATAAAGCGAAACAAAGTGTCGGAGTCAAGCGCGAAGGATTTGTTGCGAGTTCGAGAGTTCGACGGAAGTCAGAAGGTTCATCGGGAATGCTGCCGGAACTAGCCGAGAATGAGTAGGGAGCTTGCCGAAGGGTTTTTTTGGAAGCTCGCCGGAAGGTTCGTTGGAAGTTCGCGGAGCTCACCGAGAAAGATTGGAGCTTGCCGAAGAAGCTCGTTGGAACTCGTCAAGATCAAATCGTGAAGTCTAGGAGCTTGCCGGGAGTCCGCAGAATGGCTTCCGAGAGTTTATCGGAAGACCGCCGGAAGTTCACCGGAAGCTCGCCGGAAGAAGTCTTGACTTGTGGACTTTGTAATAGCTTAGGAAATGTCTTTAAATTCATATTTAGCACGTTAATTAGGGTTAAGATTAGGTGTTAATCTTATAACCCAAGTAGGGGCCAATTGGGCCCGAGTTCGGACTGGTTTGGGCCAAGTTTGGAGCCCAACCAATGAGCTGAAATAGTGTAGGCGGTGGCACCGCCTAGAACCCGAGAACCAAGCGGTAGCATCGTTGGACTGAGCGGTGGCACCGCCCAGCACCCGAGAGGTCCGGCGGTGGCACCGCTAGTACACTGTCAGTGTCCGACACTGACAGGCGGTGGCACTGCCAGCCTCGAGAACCCAAGAGAATTCAAAATTTGGAGCCCAAATTTGAATCCTCTTGGGGCCTATAAATACCCCTCAATTCTCAGCAGAGAATACAACCTTTGAGAAGCACGAGATTGAGATAAAAGTCTTAGCAAGGTCTTTAGCAAGTTTTTGTTTTCAATTGCTTGAGTGTTCACCTCCTTTTTTCTCTTTGAAAATTTGTAAGAGAGTGAACCACTTGTAAAAAGTTGTAAGAGGGGTATTTGTCCTTCCCCTTCAAAGTGATTTGCTAGTGGAAGTTGGGAGCCTCATCGAAGAAGGCTTCACAAGTGGATGTAGGTCGCATGACCGAACCACTATAAATCAGTTTACGTTTATCTTATTGTCATTTATATTACTGCAAACCATCTTCACTTTGATGCTCTACTTCTTTGTCTCCTTCTTACGTATCCCTTCAAGTTAAAACGCAATCGAAACGGTTTCAAACGAAACATTGCTTTTATCGTACGAAGTTTCCGAAAGTGTTTAAATCGTCCAAAGTTTATCGTACTTTACCGCTGCACTAATTCACCCCCCCCTCTTAGTGCCGCTCCGATCCTAACAATTGGTATTAGAGCCACGTTTTTCTACTTTGGTTTAACACCCAAATAGAAATGGCTCTTTATGGCTTTCAAGAGGGTCACTCTCTCATTTGTCCTCCCTTTTTCAATGGGACGGACTACACTTATTGAAAAACTTGAATGAGAGTTTTCTTACTTTCTTTGGATTTGAATTTATGGCACATAGTCGAAAATGGATTTGAAATGTCTTCTCTTCCAATGAACCATTGGAATGATTTGGAGAAGAAGGTGTTTTCTTTAAACGCAAAGGCTATGAATGCCTTATTTTGCGCTTTGGACAAAAATGAGTTCAATCAGGTTTCTTTGTGCGAAACGGCTTTCGACATATGGCACACTCTTGAAATCACACACGAAGGCACTTCTAGAGTTAAAGATTCGAAAATCAACATTTTAATGCATGATTTCGAGCTTTTTCGAATGAAGCCGAGCGAAACCATTGTTGACATGTACACCCGTTTTACTGATGTCGTCAATGGTTTACAAGCTCTTGGCAAATGTTTCTCGAATTTTGAACTTGTTAGTAAAGTTTTACGATCACTTTCTAAAGCTTGGGAATCAAAAGTAACGACAATACAAGAAACAAAAGATTTAAATATTTTTCCACTTGAAGAACTTATCGGCTCATTAATGACATATGAAATGGTGCGCAATGCACATGATGAACACAATGAACACTTGAACCACCTTCCAATGAATAGGAAGGATTTGGAACTCCGGACAAATGAATACCACTTGAGCGATGACTCAAGTGATGAGGACAATGATGAACTTGAACTTCGAACACTAACTCTTAATAAGTTCATTAAACAAAAATCTAAAATAAACAATGAACTTGAACGGAGGAAGAGGCCAAAGAAAAGGAAGGCACCCAAGGATGAATCAAGAACTTCCAAAGGTGAAACGGCGAATTGGGCTTTGACGGGCTTCGACTACAAGGTAAGTAACTCAACTCTCTTGAATTATTTTGAAATTACTTGAAGTTTTTCATGAGTGCTTAATTTAGATAGTAGGAATAGGAAATAAAAAATTATTTTTTAAAAATTATATCATGTTTTTCTTTTTAGCATCTTTGAAAAATTAAAAAATTTAAGCATGAAAAGGTAGATTCACCTAAAAAGAAAAATGTATGACTACAACAAATAACAAAATGATTTTGTTTGAAAATGCCTTATGCCCAATGAAACCATCATTGATGAATATGCTTTATATTTAATAGTTTCTTTGGCTTATATGCCTTATCATGATAAACGTTTTGAAAAGTTTGTATCATACTTGATGATTGTTATACATGATGATTTATTGGTCTTGAAGCTATTCAATTTTGATTAAATGAAATCATGTTTGACTTGAAGTAATGAGTTGAAATAAATTTTTTTGAATTATGTGTTGCACTTTTTTTTTATGATTTTTTATCTTTCCGTTTTAAACGATGATGCATGGATTTAAAAAGAAAAAAGAAAAAAAGGGGACATGCATGTATGAAATCAATCAATAAGTTGAAACAAAAGAAGGAAAGAATTTTTTATTAAAAATTTTCTTTTTCTCTATCTTATTGATTTCTACCTAAGAGACCAATAAAATTATTTATGCCATTTTGAATCTCTTGAAAGAAATGTTGAGATTTTGATGATTTGGACGATTTGAATTTGAATGAGTTTTATTCAAAATCATGATCTTGATTTCGTGATATTTACAAATTAAGATTTATTACGAATCAAGATTTTTTCATTAATCGATCTCCTAAGATTTTCTTTTGATTATTTATGAGTAGGTTTTTTAAAAAGAAATCATGCCTTTTGGTATTCATATGTTCTAATCTTTCATGATATGATTTTTATACAATTCCTTGTATTCATGAAATGTTTATCGCATCACCCAATTACTTTCTTCTTGATATTTCTTATGTGGTGATATAAAATTATGCATGTAATTGCTTTTTATTGTGATGATATATGCATATAATGTGTATCATGAATACTTTATTATCATACATGAAAATAGTGATAAATATTTTGAAAATAAATGTTTGTATCATGTTAGATGATTTTACATTTTGTGCATGATGAGTTACAGTGATGATTGAAACAATGATTGAAATGATATGAATGATGATTTGGAATCATGTATATAATGATGAGTTTATATGTTTTGAAAATATATATGATGATTTGGTATTATGCATGCAATAATGATGCACACAATGATGAAATATTCATGATAAAATTATTATTTTGATATTCATGACTTGAATCTTCCTTTGTTTTTGCCAATGACAAAGGGAGAGAAAGAGTTGCTAATGTGCTATCTTGAATTGATGTAAAGGGTAATCTCAAAGATAAATTAGCTACCTTGCACAAGTCAAGAAAATACAAAAACTTGCTTACTTTCTTGCACATCTAAAGAAAAGATACAAATGTAACACTTGCCAAATTGTTTGCTTGCCTCATGTAAAACATGGTCCCTTGCTAGTTTGGCATTTTGCTAAGGAAGCAAAAATGACACTTCTCAAAAGAGAAGAAAGAGCTTGCTTTCTTGAACATATTTAATTTGCTAGCTAGCATAATGTACAATTTTTTATCTTGAACATTACAAAGAAATGCTATCATGCACATCGCAAAGAAAAGCAAATATGCTAACATGCAAATCTTTAAATTTGCTAGCTTGTATGTAGTAAAACTTGCATATCGTAAAATTTGCTAGCTTATAGAGAAGCAAAGAATTGCTATCTCGAAAGAAGCAAAAAATGTAAAACTTCGAAAACTTGCAATATAATTGCTCTTGCCATGCTTTGTATCAAAAATAGGTTGATATCCTTAAAAGCATCGCATTAAATTTTTTAGTTTGCAATGTATCACATGTATTGCAAATTGAAAATTTTGAGACTATTATCATATCATGTTTAACAATTGATGTCTTTCATGACATGATTTCTTTGCAATTTTTGTCTTGTATGTATCATGTGATGATTGAAATATTGATTGATGCAAATTCATAATTTATGTAAAAGTCTAAATCATTGGTTCCTCTCCTTCTTTTCGGCAATGACATAGGGGGAGAAAGATTGCTAGCTCAAGGCAAATGTTGGCTAGCTTGTACTCTTTCCTTCTTTTCGACAAAAACAAAGGGGAGAAAGCTTTTGCTAGTGAGAACATGCAAAGAAAAGCAAAGTGCAATCTTGCACTAGAAGCAAGTGTTGAATTGCCATGATTGAACTTAAGAATCTTGCTATGCTTTTGTGCTTATATGTTGTGATGAAAATCTAGCTTTATTTTGTAAAAACTTGCATATCTTTTAAAATAGCTAGAGCTACTTCTCCTTTTTGTTGATGACATAGGGGGAGAAGTATATTGATGACTTCATGCATTGAATTGAATATTTTATATATATTTGCATGATGGTTTAAATGTTTTTCATAACATGTGATTAATGTTACTTGGATTTGGGATAATCCAAGTGTTCTATCAATGGCATATTGATAGGGGGAGTTTAGTTAAACTCCGTGGAGTTAAGGTTAACTCCGTTAGTCATCAATTAGTTGTCATCATCAAAAAGGGGGAGATTGTTGAATCTTGGATTTTGATGATAAAACTAATTGATTGTGTTTGGATGTTTAACTGCATTTTGAGTGATGCAGGTCTACTCGATCAGGATTAGACAGTTAATGCAGGAGGAATTGACGTTGCGCCGGAGGAGATCACGTTAGGATATTGGATGGCAGAAGGCTTCAGACGTCGGGCATCGGGCCAAGAGCTGAATTGTGCCAAGGATATCGGGGTTGCGGAGGTCAACCGCCGATTGGGCAACAAGCCGCAAGAGAGGACGATGCGCTGAAGAATCGGACGAAGCGCTGAAGAATCGGACGAAGCGCCAACCAATGACATGCCGGGCAACAGAATGTCAATTCGCGTTGTAATAATTGTCTAGATTGGAGTAGAGTTTTGGCTTGTGTGTGCAGGATTAACTACGATAACGATGAAGATATAAAGCGAAACAAAGTGTCGGAGTCAAGCGCGAAGGATTTGTTGCGAGTTCGAGAGTTCGACGGAAGTCCGAAGGTTCATCGGGAATGCTGTCGGAACTAGCCGAGAATGAGTAGGGAGCTTGCCGAAGGGTTTTTTGGAAGCTCGCCGGAAGGTTCGTTGGAAGTTCGCGGAGCTCACCGAGAAAGATCGGAGCTTGCCGAAGAAGCTCGTTGGAACTCGTCAAGATCAAATCGTGAAGTCTAGGAGCTTGCCGAGAGTCCGCAGAATGGTTTCCGAGAGTTTATCGGAAGACCACTAGAAGTTCGTCGGAAGCTCGCCGGAAGAAGTCTTGACTTGTGGACTTTGTAATAGCTTAGGAAATGTCTTTAAATTCGTATTTAGCATGTTAATTAGGGTTAGGATTAGGTGTTAATCCTATAACCCAAGTAGGGGCCAATTGGGCCCGAGTTCGGATTGGTTTGGGCCAAGTTTGGAACCCAACCAGTGAGCTGAAATAGTGTAGGCGGTGGCACCGCCTAGAACCCGAGAACCAAGCGGTGGCACCGCTAGACTGAGCGATAGCATCGCCTAGCACCCGAGAGGTCCGGCGGTGGCATCGCCAGTACACTGTCAGTGTCCGACACTGACAGGCGGTGGCACCGCCAGCCTCGGGAGCCCAAGAGAATTCAAAATTTGGAGCCCAAATTTGAATCCTCTTGAGGCCTATAAATGTAACATCCCCCATTTTTAAAAATTTAGTAAAAGGTTTGTTTGTAAAAATAAGGATTATTTAATAATTATTTTATATTAAATGATATTATATTAAAGGTTTATGGCTAGGGACCTAAGAGTAAATATTAGAAGTTTGATATAATTTATAAAAGATTCAGATTTAAGTTAGAAAAAAAAAATATAGTGGACATGTGTCACTAACTAACATAAGGTTGTACCACTTATTTTTGCTCTAAAGATGACACCTAACCCCTTTCATGCATGCATGACACCTTGCAACTTTTGTATTAGCCAAAACCTAAATAATTAGATGAAAGGTTAAAGAAAACAAACCTGAAGAGTTGCAGCCAACGTGAGTTTGAGAGAAGAAGAAGAAGAAGAAGAAGAAGAAGAAGAGCTTGAGGTTTTTCATCAATTTTCTCACATTTGGGATTCAAATAATTTGAAGGCAAGTGTTCTAACCCAATCCCACAGTAACTTTAATCTCTGTTTCCATTTTTATTCTGCAAAATTGGAAAGATTTCAACTGAGAACCCGATCTTCTTTCGTTTTGATATAAAGCTATGAATCTGTAATTTTTCGGTAATCTGACCTCTATGCAATGTTTTGATCATAACATTTTGTAATAAACTCTGATTTAGACAAAACCTATTCCATTTGAAAGTAGACAAGAAAATCTTTATTTTGATATAAAGATCGAATGATTTGGAGTTTAAATGCCTACTAAGACTTCTGTTTAAATTAACCCTACAGATTCTGCAAAACAGGGACTAAAATTTCTGACCTCTTGTTGCTTAACTACTTATAACTTTCTGTTGTGAACTCAGATTCATACAAAGTATGTTTTATTCGAAGCTAGACTCAAAATTCTTTCTGTATATACCTGATTTGAAATTTTTGGAGTACAATTGCTAACTGAAACATCTGCTTTCATCGATCCTATGGATTCAATAAAACAGAGCTAATATTTTCAGACCTTTCGCTGCGAAATTATCTGTAACTCCCGGTTGTAAATTCCAAATCTTGTAAAACTTGATTGGCATAAAACTAGATTGACAAAGCTTTCTAATGACACCTATTTTGTATAAATTGGAGCATAATTGGTTATCCAAATAGTTCATACAATGTTCCTATCAAATTCTGCTAGAATCGAGCTTTGGTCGATTTCGGCTTTCCTTGTTACTTTCTCTTTGGAAATCGATTTCGGCAAAAACTCTTACTTCAGTTAAGCTTTACATTATTACCTTAAATTCTTGTATACTTTTGTCATTTATTTATTTGTACATCTGCAGCTATCATCTAAAGATCATGTTTGCATCGTAATGATTCGGCACATGCATCCCATTGTTCCGCATTTGCTTTCGATATGTGCCTCTTCTAGTTTCATTTCGTTGGACATTGAATTCACCTAACTTTCTTATTTCAATTGAGCTATATATGATTTCTTGAAAATCCTTGTATGCTCTTGCTTTTGTTTTCTTTCAAATCTGAATACATTTATGAAAGATTATGTTTGTATCGTATTGACTCGAAAGACATATGTACATTTCATTGTTCCGCATGTGCTTCCGATATGTCCCAATTCATTATTCACAATACCCTTTTGTACTCTGGTGTTTGTGGGATTATTTGGACCTTTGCCAGAAATGGTAAAGGGTATGTGCTTAGAGCCCGCGATGCTCTAGATTATGTTTGGTGGTCATTCAGAAATGGATGGACCATATTATGTTTGGAATCCCACTTCACCTTCTATCTGTTTGACATGAAATTCAGAGCTGACCTAGCACTTGGGCAGGGTGAGAGGGCTCGAGTAGGAAAGGGCTACCCGTGGATGGAGTCGAGAACTCATCACGGCGTGGAGCCACCACTGAGTTAAACCTCACATGCACTATGCTAGAGTACGATGTTTGAGCTTCTATTTTGTATTTGTTCTTTGATATGTTCCGAAATGCTTCTTATGCTTCCGAAATATTTCCATATACCATTGATACGTTTTGAAGCATTTCATTCACCATTGATATGTTTCGAACAGTTTCATATGCCATTGATATCCAAAATGCTCCTTACGTCTTTGTTATGCCTTCAAATTACCATATGTCATCGATATGCTCCTTATGCCAATGATATGCTCCAATTATCTTTCCTCGATTGTATAAACAAAACGTGCTTCGAACGAAATGACATCGTAATTCTGCATTCATGGTATCCAAAATGCTCCTTACGTCTTTGTTATGCCTTGAAATTACCATATGTCATCGATATGCTCCTTATGCCAATGATATGCTCCAATTACCTTTCCTCGATTATATGAATAAAACGTGCTTCGAACGATATGATATTGTAATTCTGCATTCAAACAAAACATGCTACTGTTTCATCTTGTATCTCTGCTTTGTATTTTGATACCTCATTTGTTTGAAAACTGTTCTCTTTGCTATGGATATGTTAGTCATTTGCTGAGCTTTATATGCTCACCCCGTTGCTATATAAATTTTTCAGGATAGCTTATCGCTCACTAAAATGTGTAAATTGGGTTGAGGCAGTGGAAGACTAGAAGATTTTGGGGCAAATATTTTGTACTTGATAGGTTGATGTTGTATAAGTTCTTTTTGGGTGTAATGAAATATCAATGACAAATCTAGATTAATGTATCTTGTAAATATTTGAAAAGTACCTCTTACGTCAGGATTTTGGAAATGTTAAGTCTAAACTGTGTACTGATATAAACATGTAGTACATGTTGGTTTTGTGATTGCGTTAATTACCACGCTTATGGATTTATGATATAGTTATGGTTTAGTTAAGTTGCTTTTGGATTTTAAGAATCATCTAGTGACATGATGTATGATTATAAACTGCACAGGTTTTGTGAATTGTGGATTGTAGAGGTGAATGACTTGAATGTTTTTCTTAGTGACCTCAAAGGTGTGATTGGATCCTGGATTGTTTGTTGAATTAAATATTATCAATCTTGAATTAGGTTCACACCTCCTGAATGAAAATAAAATTCGGGAGGGGCGTGACAATAAATACCCCTCAATTCTCAGTAGAGAATACAACCTTTGAGAAGCAAGAGATTGAGATAAAAGCCTTAGCAAAGTCTTTAGCAAGTTTTTATTTTCAATTGCTTGAGTGTTCACCTCCTTCTTTCTCTTTGAAAATTTGTAAGAGAGTGAACCACTTGTAAAAGGTTGTAAGAGGGGTATTTGTCCTTCCCTTTCAAGTTAAAACACAATCGAAACCACTATAAATCGGTTTGCGTTTATCTTATTGTCATTTATATTACTGCAAACCATCTTCACTTTGATGCTCTACTTCTTTGTCTCCTTCTTACGTATCCCTTCAAGTTAAAACACAATCGAAACGGTTTCAGACGAAATGTTGCTTTTATCGTACGAAGTTTTTGAAAGTGTTTAAATCATCAAAAGTTTGTCGTACTTTATCGCTGCTCTAATTCACCCCCCCCTCTTAGTGCCGCTCCGATCTTAACACCCATACCTTGAAATTTTAGGGATTTGAATTTTGGCTCTATTTTTTAAGCCATTTGGGGTCTATAAATACCCTAGCTATTCCTATATGGAGAAGTAAGAAAAGTGAACAAAAACTCTATATTTCTAGAGTTGAAAACCCTTGTAAAGTATAGAGTCCCTCCTCTAAAGTTTAGAGAGCATTCTAAGGGAGAGTATGAGGGAAGCTTTGTAAAAAGGGGGTGTAAAGGTTCTCTCCTGAGCCTACAAAAGGAGAATAAAGTTGTAAGAAGGAGGTTGATCTTCGCCTATTAAAGGAAGATCGTTAGTGGATGTCGGTTGCCTCGACGGAAGGGGAATCGACGGAGTGGATGTAGGTCACGGTGACCGAACCACTATAAAAACTTGGTTTGCATTTCTATTCTTGCTATTTACCTTCACTGTAAACTACTTACTTGCTTTACTTACATTACGCTTATGAATATGATTTCAAAGTTAACATCTCTCCGAAACGGTTTTCATCGAAATCAGTTTTAATCGAACGAAGATTATTAAACCGCCGTAATCCTTTCGCTGCACTAATTCACCCCCCCTCTTAGTGCCGACTCGTTCCTAACAGTTTCAAATTGCTCAATTCCTCTAAGTCTATGTATTTCCCCTTATGAACATTTCTAGTCTCTATGGTTGGAAATTTAAGGGCATGTTGAGGAGAATAAAAAAGTAGGGAGTCATAGGTTCATCTAATTTCCTCTTCCCTTTGTCCCTTGAGGATCTTCTAAAAGTCATGGAGATTACATTTATTAAGAACAAATGAGAGGCAACAACAAGTAATGCAAAGAAGGAAATGATTTGGTTTAGGGATTACCTTAGTAGTTTAACCTTCTTGAGATCGTTCATTGATTTAGTAGAGAATGGGGATTCTTTTAAGTTACTAGAGAGAGAGCAAGAGGAATAAGGGATTTGAGGTTTTTTAGAGAGGTGTAGAGTGAGTTGGGGTCGGTTCTCCCGTCGACCCTAACTTATCTTTATATAGGGCAGGTTACGGGCGGTGGCACCGCCAGCTGGACGGTGCTATCGCCCACAAGCAGTGACCACTGGCAATGCTACCGCCAACTAGGCGGTGCCACCGCCTACAGGCAGTGTGCACTAGCTACATTGTGGTGTAGTGCATATTTGTGTGGTGCTGACATTATGTGTTTTCATTATGCAAGATCTTTATCATTATGTGGTGCACACACTTATTTACACCAGCATCATATAAGATTTTCGAAGTTTTACTTTCGTAAGAGGAGAAAATTTGTATGGAAGAATTCTTATGGCTCATTAAACATACCATAATTTCATGATTCAAATCTTATATCAAGTGAAGAAATAATAGTGAATGATCTCGAAAAATAGAACTCAATTAAGAAAATCCGGAGAAAAATTTAAAGAGGAACTCATATATTAGAGAAATTCAGCATACCTAATTCTCTTCTTATAAAATCAAATTATTCCTCAATCAAGGGTTTTGTAAAAATATTGGCCAATTGATGTTTCGTATCAATGAATTCTAAGACTACATCATGATTATTAACATGATCTCGTATAAAGTGATGCCTAATGTCAATATGTTTAGTTCTAGAGTGTTGAATATGATTTTTCGTTAAACATATTACACTTGTGTTATCACATTTTATGGGAATATTCTTAAGATAAATTTCATAATCTTCTAATGTATTTTTCATCTATACGACTTGTGCACAACATGCACTAGCCGCTATGTATTCGGCTTCGGTCGTAGATAGTGCAACCGAGTTTTGTTTCTTGGAAGACAAAGAGACAAGTGCATGACCTAAGAATTGATATGTTCTGGATGTGCTTTTTCTATCTAATCTACATCTAGCAAAATCCGCATTAGCATAAGCAATCAATTCGAAGTTTTTGGATTTTGGATACCATAATCCTAGATTAGTGGTTCCTTTAAGATATCTAAGAATTCCTTTTATCACTTTAAGATGAGATAGCTTAGGATTAGGTTGACACCTAGTACAAAGTCCTACGCTAAACATAATGTCCGGTCTAGTTGCGATGAGGTATAGTAAACTACCTATCATACCCCTATAAGCTTTTTGATCAAAGCTTTCTCCACTTTAGTCAATGTCTAACTTAGTGGAGGTGCTCATAGGAGTATTGATAGCCTTTGAACCATCCATATCAAACCGTTTTAGCAGTCTAATGCATATTTTGTTTGATGAAAAAAAATATCATTACTAAGTTGTTTGATTTGTAAGCTTAAAAAGAAAGTTAGTTCACCCATTAAGCTCATTTCAAACTCTTGGCTCATACTCTTGGCAAACGATTCACATAGAGATTCATTTATAGAACCAAAAATAATATCATCAACGTAAATTTGAATAATAAGAAAATTATTTTTAAATTTTTTAATAAACAATGTTGTATCGACCTTGCCTTTAGTGAAATTATTTTGGATAAGAAATGAGCTAAGTCTCTCATACCAAGCCATTGGGGCTTGTTTCAAGGGCTTGTTTCAATCCATAAAGAGCTTTAGTCAATTTAAACACATGATTAGGAAGATTATCATTCTCAAATTCGGGAGATTTTTCAACATAAACTTCTTTAGAAATAAAACCATTAAGAAAAGCACTTTTGACATCCATTTGAAATAACTTAAAATTATTACTACTAGCATAGGTAAGGAGTATCCTTATGGCTTCTAATCGTGCCACAAAAGCGAAGGTTTCCTCATAATCGATACATTCTTCTTGGTTGAAACCTATGACCACTAATCTAGCCTTGCTTCTAACCACGATACCAAATTCATCTTGCTTGTTTCTAAAGACCCATTTAGTACTAATAACTAAATGGTTATTTGGCCTCGGAACAAGCTTTCACACCTCATTTCTCTCAAATTGATTCAACTCTTCTTGCATTGCGATAACCCATGAATCATCTTTCAAGGCCTCGTCAATGCATTTGGTTCAATTTGAGAAAGAAAAGCGGCGTTGGCATAAAATTTTTTAAGAGAAGAACGAGTTTGAACCCCTTTTGATGTGTCTCCTATGATTAGCTCCTTAGGATAAGCATCTACGTACTTCTATTCCTTGGGTAAGGATAATTTGAAAGAAGATGCATCCAAGTTGCTAGTTGAAGGAGAATATTCATTTAAATTTAAAGCATCAAAATTAAGATCATCATCAAACTCATTTTTCTTAAATTCGGAAACTTCATTAAAGACAACATGAATAGATTATTCTATAACCAAAGTTTTTGTTAAAAATATGAAAGACTTTAGAAATATAAGAATAACCAAGAAAAATCTCTTCATTGGATTTGGCATCAAACTTTCCTATAGCATCTTTTTCATTCAAGATAAAACATTTACAATCGAAAACTTTAAAATATGAAACGTTGGGTTTTTTATTGTTTCACAATTCATAAGGAGTTTTGGAAAGTAATGGTCTTACTAGAACCCAATTCATGATATAGCATGCCGTATTAACGACTTCAACCTAAAAATATTTGGGTAGGCTATATTCGTTCAACATGGTTCTTGTCATTTCTTATATGTTTCTATTTTTTCTTTCTACTACCCCATTTTGTTGAGGATTTCTCGGAGTAGAGAAATTATGGTTATATCCATTAGATTCACAAAAAAATTAGAAATTACGGTTTTGAAATTCGCCACCATGATCACTCTGAAAGCCTTTTTCATTTTGAACAAGTTTATAAAATTTTAAAAAATACCTAAAGCAATCATTTTTGTATGCCAAGAAGTATGTCCATGTGTATCTACTATAATCGTCTACAATTACAAAGGCGTATTTGTTATCTCCTAGACTTGATGTATTAATTAGTCCAAATAAATCCATATGGATCAATTGTAATGATCTAAATGTGCTTATTTGATTCATTGGTTTGAAACTACCTTTTATTTGTTTTCCTAGTTGATATGCATCATACACATTATTTTTAATGAACTTAATGTTAGGAATACCTCTTACAAGTTCTTTAGATGAGATTTGAGAGATTAGTTTTATGCTAGCATGACATAATCTCCTATGCCAAAGTCAAACATCATCATTCAAAATCGAAAAATATATTTCATTACAAAGATCATCAATATCAATAGTGTACACATTATTTTGTTTTAGGGCAATCATACAGGAGTTTTTGTGTGGTTGTTCAATAATGCAAGCATTGGATTCAAATTTAATGATATATCATTTATCACATAATTGACGAATGCTCAAGAGATTGTGCTTTAAGCCATCAACCAATAACACATCTTTGATCAACAAGTTGGATTTGTTACCTATGGTTCCTTTGCCAATGATTTTACCCTTGTTGTTATCTCCGAAGGTGACATACCCTTCGTCTAGGCTAGTCAGTTTAGAGAATTGAGATGGATCTTTAGTCATGTGCCTTGAGCATCCATTATCAAGATACCATCTCTTGCTCCTTGCTTGTGATGGTGAACGTTTCTATAAAAAATGATGACTTTTAGGTACCCATTTGGCTTGGGTGCCTCAAAAATCGATCAACTTAACTTATCATTTTGCATGGAGTTATTTACGGTTCATTTAGGAACCCAAATCAATTTGTGTGGACTACATTTCTTAAACGGACATTGTTAAACAACATGCCCAAATTTGTAACAAAAGTTACATTTGTTTTGGGGTGAAACATGCAAAGTTAGGCCTTTAACAAAGATGGTTGGATTTTTATGAGTGTTACTCAAAAAGTGGATTCCATCTCTTCTATGAACATGATTCTTACTCGCAAAAATTATGTTTAAGGATTTGCTACATATTTCAAAATTTTTTAAGGTTTCATGTAGTTACAAATTTTCTTTTATAAGCGTTTCTAATTCATTACATTTTATGTAAGGAGTTAAACTATCATCATGCTCAATTTTTAGTCTACCAAAATCACAAACAAGAGAAGCATGCTCATTTTTCAACAATTTATATTTTTTATTAACTAATTTATATTCATCAAATAAATCATGAAAAGTACTAAGTAGTTCATCAAAAGATAAATTTGCATCCAATGAACTGCTTACCTCATATCCGATAGCCATTAGTGCATAGTGAGCAATTTGCTCGGTGTTGGTTGGCTCCTCTTCTTCGGATGCACTTGAATCGTCCCAAGTTGCTTTAAGAGCCTTCTTCTTCTTTGGTTGCTTATTCTTTGTTTGGGGACATTCGCTTTTAAAATGTCTCGGCTTCTTGCATTTGTAGCATATAACTTATTCTTTCTCGGGTTCAATTTTATTTTTAGTATCATTTTTAAATTTATTCCTTTTTATGAATTTTTTAAATTTTTTGTCAAGAGTGCCAAGTCATCATTATAGTCCTCATCACTTAAATTTTCTTTCAAGTGGTCTTCATGAGTTCTTAGTGTTATATCCTTCCTATTCTTTAAAAGGTTGTTCTCAAGCTCTTCATGAGCGTTGCAAGTCATCTCATAGGTCATTAGTGACTCGATTAGTTCTTCGAGAGGAAAGTTATTTAAATCCTTGGCCTCTTGAATATCTGTTACTTTAGGTCCTAACTTTTTAGAAGGGATCTCAAGATTTTATTAACAAGTTCAAAGTTCGAAAAACATTTGCCAAGAGCTTTTAAACTATTGACAACATCTGTAAAACGGGTGTACATGTCGATAATAGTTTCGCTTGGCTTCATCCGAAATAATTCATAAGTGTGAACTAAAAGATTTATCTTTGACTCATTTGCTCTACTAGTGCATTCGTGAGTGACTTCGAGTGTGTGCCAAATATCAAAAGCTGTTTCACAAATAGACACTCGATTGAACTTATTTTTATCTAATGCACAAAACAAGACATTCATAGCCTTGGCATTTAAGGCAAAAGTCTTCTTCTCTAATGCATTCCAATCATTCATTGGAAGAGAAGACTTTTGAAAGCCATTTTCCACAAGGTTGCATAACTCAAAATATATTGAAATTAGAAAGATCATCATTTTAGTCTTTCAATATGTGTAATCCGTTCCATTGAACATGAGAGAACGTGTAATTGAATGACTCTCTTGATTGCCAGCATAAGTCATCTTTCTTGGGTTTTAAACCAAATCGAGAGTAACCGAGCTCTGATAACAATTGTCAAGATCGAGTCGGCACCACGGGGGTGAATTAGTGCAACGGATTAAAATAATGGTTTAAAATTCTTTGTACGTTAAAAACGATCTCGGAAGATAACTTGAAAGAGTGTTTGATCGTAAGGGTAGTGAAAGCCAAGTAAGAAGGAAGTTAAGCTATTGCAACGTAAGTAAATAGCGATAATAGAAATGCAAACCAGAATTTATAGTGGTTCGGTCAGTGTGACCTCCATCTACTTCCGATTCCTCCTTCGTCGAGACGTCCACTAATGGTCTTCCTTCAATAGGCGAAGACTAACCATCTCTTTACAGCGCTTTCTCCTTTTCACGGGTTTAGGAGATAACCTTGACAAGCCTCACACCTTTCTTGAATGATCTCAACTCTTAGAAAGGGAGGAGGAAGACTCTTACACTTTTACAACACTTTAACACCCCAAGAATTCAAGATTATATTAACACTTTCGTGTCATTTCATATAGAAAAGGGTGAGGTATTTATAGGCCTCAGTGGCTTCAGAATTGGAGCCAAAAAGTGTCACATCCCTGTATTTCAAGGTATTGGCAGTACCACCACCATTATTGGGCAGTACTACCGCATGCAGTCTGACATTGGGCGGTACCACCACCTAGTTTGGGCGGTACGACCGCTTGACAGAGCTTGGAGATCGAGCTCTAGTGGTACCACTGCTTGATAGCATTAATTGTCGGCGATACCATCGCCCAGTCTAGGTGGTACCACCACCTAGAGCACCTGGGAGACCGAGTCCCAAGCGATGCCACCGCCGGCCGTGACTTCAGGTGTTGAATGGGCTATTCAACCGGTCCAATTCAGCCCTGTTAAGGGTCCAGTTGGCCCCTAACTGAGTTAATGGGATCACTTCCCAATCCTAACTCAACTTAAGGTATAATTACGATTATGGCAAGCAATCTCTGTCCGATATGTCGATTTTTCTCTCGGTGAACCTCCGGCGAACTTCTAGATGAGTCTTTCGGTGAGCTTCTGGCGAACTCCCAACGAACCCTCAGCGAGCTCCCGATGAACTCTCGGCGATCTTCCGACGAATTTTCGATGAGCTCCTGACACACTTCTGGTACATCGTCCGAATCTTCGACTCCGGCTTATCATCTGTTTTATGTCTTATCGCTATCGTAGTTAATCCTATACACTTATCTCAATACATAGATTAGATCAAACAATTTTACCAATTGATTTCATCATCAAAATCTGAGATTCAATAGAGAATAAGAGGTGGCAACCAACAAGCCCCCAACCTATGGGCATTTAGTTCCCTCTTATTTATATAGGCCCTAGTTAACCCTAATGGATCATGCCCTATTGGGTATTGGATCTTCATCTTATTACCCAAGCCTATTACATTAGTGGATCTCTACCCAATAATCTCTTATTAGCTCTTATTGGATCTCCATGGGATCCAATAATTCAGGGGCTTATTGAATATCCAATAAGATAGGGGCTCTAACGGATATCTCATATCTGAATCTCTACTCGTTGCAACACCTACCATATGTGTACGACCCTCTAGGCCCAATATCGAGCTGGCCGTGAGTTATACCTATTAGAACTCCTTTTGGCTTAGTGAATTATTATCTCGATAATAATTCATTCGACTCATCAACTACGAATGTACCAGGCCACTACGTCGTAGTCTCTAGATGATACATGGGAATTCAATCTTTTGGACCTATCTAACCTTAGTTATCGTGTAGATATAGTCTCTCATCCATATAATATCCCAAAGACCATATACCAGGCATGGTGCTGTCAAGCCCATACGGTTTCTCCTTTAGTCTCGCTCTAGATGGATTCTCCGAGAGAACTCTTTCTCCCAATTCGAATGACCTTGGCTAGGATTTGTTTGAGCAAGAACACACAAGATATTCCTCTCATGATACTGAGAGTGGATGATCCTATATCGATACTCAATAGTCCTCGTAAAGTTGGCTGCCACTTATAATAACCGACTGTACTAGATTTAGAACTTTCAAAACTATAAGTCTGGTATCAAAGAGTGGAGTACTCATAAAGGACATCCTTGGTGTCTCAAGTCTAAGGACCAAATACACTATTGGGACTATAGAATCGTTGTCTGACAATAAGGCATCATCAACCATCTAGTATTCCGTGAGCAGATCAATCAGTGAACTCATTCTCCAATGAGCACTTGCACTATATCCTTAGTGTCCCCACACGAGTAGCTATGAGACCAATTGCCTCTATCATATGGACGGGTATACAGCACATCAATCTGTCCGGTTATCTTGATATCCCTTTCGAGTAACCTATGACCAAGATTATTTAGGGTTTATGTTTAAAGGTGAATCAGTCTCATTATCGTGATCTCATCTCGATCTGATTCCCATTACACAGATCCATGGACACCACAATATATATATATATATATATATATATATATATATATATATATATACAATAAGTAATATAAAATGATAAAATACTAAAATATAATAAGCAAAAAGAATAATTGCCATGTCATACGTGTCATTACTCACGTGATTGGCTTAGGCACTTATGACTAGCACTTCATACGTCGTGATCGTCCATCTCGACCTTATGGGTCTCGCTATCGCTTCCACGCTATCGCTGCGCCTCTTCGTATAATTATAACTTAATCACAGGCACACAAACCCGATGATAAACGAGAAATAAATTAGAGGCATACAGGCCCCAATAATAATAATAATCACATTTACACACATATCATATGGTCCATGATCATCTGTCCATATCATACATCACATGTATTTATCATCATCATGTAGGACTACTAAATAATAATAATAATAATAATTAATTAAATTTATTAATTAATTAATATTTTTTGAAATTAGAGACATGTAGGGAATTTCATAAATTATGAAGGGCATTTTGATAATTATAACAAAAGGATAGACTTGAAATTTCGGAAATTCTGAGGGGCAAAACTATCTTTTGTTTGAAAACCCTAATACCCTTTTACTGTGTTGCAGCTATTGCTGCCACCTTGCTGACGGCGGCCACCACAAGGGGCGAGGGGCGTCGCCCTTGCCCGCGGGCGCTGCCACCGTAGGTGGGCGCCCCCTCAAGCGGGTGCCCCTGTAGGCGGTTTTGCCTGCGGGTGGCACTGCCACCACGACCGGGCGCCCTTGCGGTCGGCGTTGCAGGTGACGGCCAACCCTGCGAGTCGCTCACCCACAAGTGAGCACCGTTGTGGGCGCTATGACCATTGGCAGCGCCCACGAGTGTCGCCGCTTTTCCTGCATGCGAAGTGCCTACGGGCATGTGACTCTACCTACGACCGACTGGCTGCATGCGGCTGCAACAATAGTTGCCATGCGTTGGCGGCCTGCTTGCGGGCGCTGCTCTAGGTAGCCTACCTACATGAAGATGGCAATAAGGCTGCCATCTTCGAGGGCAGCAAGGGCAGCAACAGTTGTTGCCATTTCTCGCTTTTGCGTTAATGATTTTGACGTCAAAAACTTTTCTAAAATACAACAGTTCAAAACCAATTTTTCGCATAAACAACTTGGCTCCAATACCTTTGTAGGAAAATCTAGGGGCGATATCACATGTGCAGCGGAAAAACATAAAACTAAAACCCCAAATTTCCCAATATGTATTTGTCGTCGTGCTTAAATTGGTGTGCAAAACTTGTGAAATAGAAAACCACATGTGAGATAGTTGTTTTACTTAGGGAGATCGTATATCCCTAAATCATTACAGATATGTAAGAGTAGATGAAGGAGGTCTGTTAGGATTGGAGCGGCACTAAGAGGGGGGGGGGGTGAATTAGTGCAGCGGATTAAAACTTTGGTTTCGACAAATCTTTTGATACGATAAAAACCGAACTTGAAAAGTTTAACTTGAATGCGTGTTCGTAAAGGTATGCAGCAAAGGTAATAAGGAAATAAAGCACGTAAGAAGGTTTGCAGTAATGTAAATAGCAATAATGAAATGCAAACCAGAGATCACGTCGATTTTAAAGTGGTTCGGTCAAATGACCTACATCCACTTGCGAGGCCCTCTTCGATGAGGCTCCCACCTTCCACTAGCAAATCTCTTGAAGGGGAAGGGCAAATACCCCTCTTACAACTTTTTACAAGCGATTCACACTCTTACAAATTTTCAGCAAGAAAGGAGGTGAACACTCTAGCAAATTGAAAACAAGACTTGCTAAGACTTTTCTAAGACCTTTTTCTCAATCTATTGCTACTCAAAAAGTTATAATCTCAGTTGAGAATTGAGGGGTATTTATAGGCCTCGAGAGGATTCAAATTTGGGCTCAAAAATTTGAATTCTCTTTGGTTCCTAATGCTGGCGGTGCCACCGCCTGTCAGTGTCTGACACTGACAGTGTACTGGCGGTGCCACCGCTCAGCCAAGCGATGCCACCGCCTGGCTCTCGGGTGCTGGGCGGTGCCACCGCCAGACCCTTCGGTTCACTGGTTGGGCTTTAAATTTAGCCCAAACCAAGTCTAATTTTGGGCCTAGTTGGCCCCTAACCAGGATATAGGATTATCTTTTAATCCTAATCCTAATTAATTTGCTAACTACGAATTTAAAGACATTTCCTAAGCTATTACAAAGTCCGCAAGTCAAGACTTCTTCCGGCGAGCTTCCGGTGAACTTTCGGCGGTCTTCCGATAAACTCTCGGAAACCGTTCTATGGACTCCCGACAAGCTCCTAGACTTCACGATTTGATCTTGGCGTGTTCCAATGAGCTTCTTTGGCAAGCTCCGATCTTTCTCAGTGAGCTCCGCGAACTTCCAACGAACTTTCCGATGAGCTTCCGAAAAACCCTTCGGCAAGCTCCCTTACTCATTCTCGGCTAGTTCCGGCAGCATTCCCGACGAACCTTCGGACTTCCGTTGAACTCTCGAACTTGCAACAAATCCTTCGTGCTTGACTTCGACACTTTGTTTCGCTTTATGTCTTCATCGTTATCGTAGTTAATCCTGCACACACAAGCTAAAACTCTATTCCGATCTAGACAATTATTACAACGCGAATTGACATTATGTTGCCCGGCACATCATTGGTTGGCGCTTCGACCGATTCTTCAGCGCATTATCCTCTCTTACGGCTTGTTGCCCAATCGGCGGTTGAACTCCGCAACCCCGATATCCTTGGTGCAATCCCGCTCTCCTTGGCCCGATGCCCGACGTCCGAAGCCTTCTGCCGTCCAATATCCTGACGTGATCTCCTCCGGTGCAACATCAATTCCTCCTGCGTCAACTGTCTAATCCTGATCGAGTAGACCTGTATCACTCAAAATGCAGTTAAACATCTAAACACAATCAATTAGTTTCATCATCAAAATCTGAGATTCATCAAAATCCGAGATTTAACAATCTCCCCTTTTTTTATGATGACAACTAATTGATGACTAACGGAGTTAACCTTAACTCCTCGGAGTTTAACCAAACTCCCCCTATCAATATTCCATTGATAGAACACTTGGATTATCCCAAATCCAAGTAACATTCATCACATGTTCTGATAAACATTTAACTCCCCAGAGTTTAACCAAACTCCCCCTATCAATATGTCATTGATAGAACACTTGGATTATCCCAAATCCAAGTAACATTCATCACATGTTCTGATAAACATTTAAACCATCATGCAAATATATAAAATATTCAATTCAATGCATGAAGTCATCAATATACTTCTCCCCCTATGTCATCAACAAAAAGGAGAAGTAGCTCTAGCTATTTTAAAATATATTCAAGTTTTTATAACATGAAGCTAGATTTTCATCACAACATATAAGCACAAAAGCATACCAAGATTCTTAAGTTCAATCATGGCAATTCAACACTTGAATTTTTGAGCAAGATTGCACTTTGCTTTTCTTTGCATGTAACAATATTTATGATGTTTGATATAGTAAATTTCTTCATTCAAGTGTGCAAGCTAGCAATAACTTTCTCCCCCTTTGTCAATGTCAAAAAGAAGGAGATGAACCAATGATTTAGACTTTTACATCAACTTTGCATTAATCAATATTTCAATCATCACATGATGCATACAAGACAATAATGCAAAGAAATCATTTCATGAAGGATATCAATGTGAAAATTCACCAAGGATCACATGATACAATCGCAAATCATGATATCATTATGCGATACATCATGAGATTGATAATTTATCATATCAATGAAATATATCAATTGTTAAACATGATATGATAATAGTCTCAAAATTTTCAATTTGCGATACATGTGATACATTGCAATAGACTAAAAAATTTAATGCGATGCTTTTAAGGATATCAACCTATTTTTGATACAAAGCATGGTAAGAGCAATTATATTGCAAGTTTTCTAAGTTTTGCATTTTTTGCTTTTTTCAAGATAGCAATTCTTTGCTTCTCTTTAGATTGCAGGATTTGCAATTCATTGGTAGTGTTTATGATAGCAAGTTCTTTCAATGAAATGATCGAGCTAGCAAATTTTCCTTCCTTTGAAATATGCAGGCTAGTAAACTAACTCCCCCTTTATTATTATCAAAAAGAAGGGAGAAACCAATGGCTAAAAAATTTTAATCATTATATAAGCCATATTACAAAGTCATGTCATGATATCAAGAAAATTCAAGAACATGATTCATTCGATAAATCTTTTTAATAGAGCAAAAGAATTATACAACCAAGGATCATGATTAAAATATATCAATATCATAGATCAAGTCATGATTCATGATTCATCATAAAGCAAATTAATTTTCAATCATCACATAAGACATTTAAAGAATTTTTGAAACATAGGAGAATGATTAATTTAAGCATGCAATGTTTCAATCAAATTCAAGTCATTAATGCCAATACTTTCATATTGTGAGTATCAATTCATGAATACCAAAAGATATTATTTGTGATTCCAATTTTGCAAGATCAAGATTATGATTTAGATAAAACTCATTCAAATCAAATCGTTAACTTGAAATTCATAATCAAGTCATCAAAATCAATTTCGAGATTCACAAAATATCATGAAATCATTAATCTCGATCAGATGGGAAAAGCATTTTTTAAGTGATTCTTTTTCATCTAAGCATGCCTTAGTCATTATATGCCAAATCAAGATAAGCATGAAAGTTCAAGACGTAAAGGCAAAATCTTATAAAACAACTCATCAAGCAAGATTTTAAACATCTAATTTCAAGCTAGAGTAAGTCAAGGATTCAATTATCTCATGTCATGAATTCCAATAGGCATCTCAAATTATCAACATCACATTAAAAAGATATTTCAAAAAGATATATCGATAAGTGATTCATTTGTATCATTTCATTTTCGGAAGATTCTCCTCTTTGGTAAATAAATCTAGGAGAACAAAATGAATTAAGGGAGATATAATATGATTGAAGCATTGAACATGATTCATATTTAAAATGTGTCTCATGTCATAAGTATGAATCAAGCATTTGTGAAATCCGAAATCATCCTCAAAATCACATTCAATAAATTCATACATGACAAGCATAGATTTATTGAAAAGTCGATAAGATAGAGGATCGTATTTCGTTTTTATAAATTTCTATTCATGTGATTTGCTTTTTATAAGCATGCCTTTACCTTTAATAAAACAAGTGTCAACATTTAAGACGGAAAGGTAAATTTCGTAAAACAAATCATCAAGCATGATTCCATGATAACATCATTTTAATATCTTGATATTCATCATCAAGTATGATTTCAAAAAATATGTTTAAGAGAAATCATTAAGACCAAATACATGATACACTCATTTATTTTCAAAATATTCATCATGTTTATTTTCATGAAATTTACAAGATTGGTAAAATAAATTCATTAATTTCAATAGGATAGAAAATTCATTTCCATTTCATACAATTGATTTCATGTGAGGGTATTCAAGTCTTTTGTGAAAACATGTATCATTTTAAAATCGAAATAAAAGTTTCGTCATGAAGCCGTCAAGACCAAACACATCATAATATCACATCTATCATCAAAAGACTATCAAGAAATTCATACATAGATGTACATGCACTATGTCATCTTAATATATCATGAGAATGTCATCTTAATTTATCATAAAAATGATTAGACCAAAAACATGTTAATCTAAAATGAGAGTTTCAAATCAACATTTACTTCAAAAACTTGACATAAAATCATCAAGATACACATGCATAGATTAATCCTAAGCATTATCACATATCATATAATTATCATCCCTAATGTTGCATATATCATTCAACATTTCAAAACATAACATGCAAGAAACCTTAGCAATATACTTTTGATGATCAATTTTTTAATTTTTCAAAGATGCTAAAAAGAAAAACATGATATAATTTTTGAAAAACAATTTTTTATTTTCTATTCCTACTATCTAAATTAAGCACTCATGAAAAACTTCAAGTAATTTCAAAATAATTCAAGAGAGTTGAGTTACTTACCTTGTAGTCGAAGCCCATCAAAGCCCAATTCGTCGTTTCACCTTTGGAAGTTCTTGATTCATCCTTGGGTGCCTTCCTTTTCTTTGGCCTCTTCCTCCGTTCAAGTTCATTATTTATTTTTGATTTTTGTTTAATGAACTTATTAAGAGTTAGTGTTCGAAGTTCAAGTTCATCATTGTTCTCATCACTTGAGTCATCGCTCAAGTGGTATTCATTTGTCCGGAGTTCCAAATCCTTCCTATTCTTTGGAAGGTGGTTCAAGTGTTTATTGTGTTCATCATGTGCATTGCGCACCATTTCATATGTCATCAATGAGCCGATAAGTTCTTCAAGTGGAAAAATATTTAAATCTTTTGTTTCTTGTATTGCCGTTACTTTTGATTCCCAAGCTTTAGAAAGTGATCGTAAAACTTTACTAACAAGTTCAAAATTTGAGAAACATTTGACAAGAGCTTGTAAACCATTGACGACATCCGTAAAACGGGTGTACATGTCAACAATGGTTTTGCTCGGCTTCATTTGAAAAAGCTCGAAATCATGCATTAAAATGTTGATTTTCGAATCTTTAACTCTAGAAGTGCCTTCGTGTGTGATTTCAAGAGTGTGCCATATGTCGAAAGCCGTTTTGCACAAAGAAACCCGATTGAACTCATTTTTGTCCAAAACGCAAAATAAGGCATTCATAGCCTTTGCGTTTAAAGAAAAATACTTCTTCTC